>NC_048299.1:109599674-109629301 GCF_013100865.1 Trachemys scripta elegans
TGGGAGCATAAGCTTTCGTGGGTAAGAACCTCACTTCTTCAGATGAAGTGAGGTTCTTACCCACGAAAGCTTATGCTCCCAATACTTCTGTTAGTCTTAAAGGTGAGTGAGGTTCTTACCCACGAAAGCTTATGCTCCCAATACTTCTGTTAGTCTTAAAGGTGCCACAGGACCCTCTGTTGCTTTTAATAATAGTTTAGTTATATATTATAGACTTATAGAAAGAGACTTTCTAAAAACGTTAAATGTATTACTGGCACGCGAAACCTTAAATTAAAGTGAATAAATGAAGCCTCGGCACACCACTTCTGAAAGGTTGCCGACCCCTGCTCTACACTGACACTGTGTTGACCTAACTACATTGACATTGAGTCTATGGCTCTCGTGGAGGTGGAATTAAGGCAGAGTAGCAGGTGACTTATGTCAGTGGGAGCAAAATTTTAGGCTTTGTTTACACAGGAACTTTGTTGGCAAATCTTTTGTCGTTTGGGGTGTTAAACCCCCCCCCCCGAACAACAAAAGTTTTACCGACAAAAAGTGCTGGTGTGAACAGTGCTTTGTCAGCAGGAGCACTCTCCTGCCGACAAACAGCAGCTACGGTGCGGTGCGTGCCTTTCAGTGGCACGGCTTGGCTGTAGTAGCACATCTGTGTCATTAAAAGCTGCGAAGTGTAGTAGATGCTTATATAGTTAGGTCGACGTAAGCTGCCTTGACATCTACCTAATACTGTAGTATAGACCAGGCCTAGGTTTTAAGTCAATTATGCGCCAATTATCTCACACTGTAGTATTTGGAACTTTTAGTTTGCATTTCCAAAAGTAGGTAGATTTTCAAACTATTTGCAGGTCAATACAATCCTCACCACTGTGGGACCTTCCATCTGTACAGTTTGCAAACATTCATAATATTTTCCCCTGAATTAGGAGGCTCTAGAAATGGGATAACAAAATGAACTGTTTAGCAAGTTTGTTTTCAACATTTTCCTGTTCATCAGAACTGCTGAAGCTCAGATTTCTGAATACAAATTATAGCTGTGGTGGTGTTCCTCCTATTTAAAATGCAAAATGTATGTATGAACATTTCTGCAGTACATTCTCTGGGGTCTTTGTTCAGAAACATGCTGCACAGAAGCCTACAGAACAAGGATGAAGATCTCATCAGAATATCTCACTTCATATTCACTGGCTGCACAAATCCTGACTTAGTGGACAGTCCAAATTATGAAACCTTTGTGTATCATACATACAACTAGAAATGGGGGGTATGACTATACAGCAAATAAAATCCTGCGACTGGCTCATGCCAGCCGCAGGTGTCTAGTTGCTGCGTAGACATACCTGGGGAATACTCAGGAAAAGTGATAATCAGTTCCATGAGTTACATTTGCATACTAGTTCTGAAGTAGGTAAGTATTATCAATATGCATTTTTCACCACACCTAATACTTTAATGGCCCACAAATTTTTTGTTTTGGCCATTTTCAAAATTAACCTATGTAAAGTTTCATTTATAACCAAATAAATTTAACAAATGAAAAGATATGTAAAAACAAGAGCATTTAGTTACTCAATTTAAGACATACAGTAACCTTTTATATAACAGAACATTATACAACACACTCTAAGCATCCAGTTTACTGTACTAACATTCTTTATTATTTTTGGCTCCCTTGATATTATATAAATTCAAAACAGCAGGGCTCCAACAGCTAAAGAAAGGTAGGCAAGGCTTCAAAATGTTTTATTATTCCTGTTTGTCTCAATCTTTTCCCCTCTTCTAGCAAGCTCCTTTCCCTCCTTCTCCCAACAGGTGTGAGGACAGTCTACCTCACTGCCTGTTCCACGCAATGGTAGAAGTGGCTGCCCCTGCTCCTATACAGGAGACTTTTTCCTCCCAGCTTGTCCTTTGCACTCTGAGCTAGGGACTGAGACGCTGTCAAGACAAGGAAGGGGACAAGCTGAAAGACAGAATGCCCCCATATAGCTGAGAGAAAGGACTCTGCTTAACCAGCCTAACTCCTCAGCAATAACTAGGAAAGCATCCTCCAGCAACAGGCAGGAAACATATGTGAGTATAAAAGTTTTGGCTACAATAGGAAAATTGCAAAGCAAAACTGTAACTGTAATTAAGCACATATCCCTATGCAAAATGGCTCCACTATTTATGCTGTGGCAGAACCTAAGTCCAGAAATAAGTTTTAGCCTTTGGAAATCAGCTCTGTACTTTGTTCTTTTTGTTCAGAATGCAAAATTCCAAGAACCACAATTGTCACTGAAATAAATATTATGATACCACAGAATGACATGTTTTGAAACATCTTCAGTTAACCAGAGTATCTAGAAACTTTCAGAGCAGAAAACAATTTAAGTTAGATGAAGCTATTTGTCACTCAACAGCCTTGCCTACCCACCCACCCCCCAATCTGGCTAGTGGAGATGGAGCAGGGTCCTTGGTCAGGGCATAGGCCTGGGAGCTAGGAGACCTTACACAAATCATTTTTCTCTGTGCCTCAATATCCCCACCGCCCTGTTTATTTAGATTGTTAATCTGTCTTGGCAGGGACTGTATCTCATTTTGTCAGTTACTGTTCCTAGCACATAAAGGGGTCCCAATCCTACTTAAAGCCTCTAGGTACTACTGTAATAAATAGTAATAGTGCAGTCATTCACCGCAGAAGTTTCTACTAAATGAAAGGGCTAGTTACCTTGCCTTTGTTAATTTCAGTGTGACAATGGAGTAAAAATAAGACAAGAACTAGCTCACTGCAGGTGGAGGAAAGAAAGTGAGGGGGGAATGAGAAGCATCAAGTGTAGTTTCAGGGGAGCTGGGATGCACATTATCTGTTTTCATATATAATGCCTCGCTTTATCTGCTCATAGACCAGTTATTATAAACCCACTCCAAACACTTTAAATGTATGTAACTTTCAAATATTTGTTCATAGAAAAATACTATTAATTCATTTAAAGCAACTGATGAGATACTCTATACTCCAATAAAACCTCATACACATTGCTTTTTTGTTTAATAAAGCACCAGGCTATTTAAAAGAGCCAGGCCATGTTGGTCTGCTTCAGGATACTGGAGTTTCTTTGAAAGCCTTTCTACTAACACACCATCAGGACTGCTGTATTCCTCTGTCCACTTTTTTAATAAGGCTGCTAAAAAAAAAAAAGTATCAGAGGGGTAGCCGTGTTAGTCTGAATCTGTAAAAAGCAACAGAGGGTCCTGTGGCACCTTTGAGACTAACAGAAGTATTGGGAGCATAAACTTTCGTGGGTAAGAACCTCACTTCTTCAGATGCAAGGGAAAAAAAAAAAAGACACTGCTGCTCAGGAACTAAACTTCTGCCACTGAATCCCTAGTACCTGAGGTCAAATCCCAAGGAGTTACCACAGGAACAGAGTGTACCAGCACACAGGCCTTTGAAATTAAGAACCTTAGAGGTGTCAATTGTCAACCTGCTCAAACAGAGGAAAAGGGGTACCGGGGAGGCAGAAGGCCAGTGGACAGGACACCACGCTGCGGGCTGGGTTCTATGCCTGGCTCTGCCTCCCACCAGCTGGATGACCTTGGGCAAGTCACTTCACCCCGCAGCGCCTCGCTGTTCTCCCCCAGCCTTTGTCCATCTTGTTCCTGTCTATTCAGACTGGGGGTGGGACGGGTGGCAGCTAATGCCAGTGTCAGCAGAGTGCTGGGCCGGCCCTCTCGCTGCAAGGGCACCCGGAGGGGGAAAGGGGGTTTAACATCCCAGGTCTGATCTTCGGGCTAGGCTAGCTCAGGCACGAGGCATCCACGGCAGCCCCCGCCCCCGCAGCACAGCCACGACGGAGGAGGGGCCGAGCCGGCGGCCTCTTGCCCGCAGGGGAGGGGGGCTATAGGTGGAGCGGGGCAGCGCGTGGCTCCCCCCACCGCCGCGCGCGCGCTAGGCGAGCCGGTTAGACACATCTGCGAGGCCCCCCGCGGGCTGACCAGCTCCCGCCCCGGGAGACGCCAATCCAGACCCCACCCATCTGCAGGGGCTGGCTGCCCGCGAGGCGGGGCGCACTCACCGCTCCCGCCGGGGGTCGGAACAGCCGCTTCGCTAACCCCCGCGACGCCGCGCCAGCTGACGCCGCCATTTCGCCCTGTCCGGAGAGTCAGTCACTTACTGCGCATGCGTGGAGGCGGGGCTGGCTGCGCCGTTACTAACGCGAGCCTCCGAGAGAGACCAACTGCCGGGGGAGGATTGCGTGACGTGCGACCCGGCTCCGAGCGTCTCGTGGCGCGCCAACGCAGTACGGGGAGCGGGAAAAGTCTGCGGCTCACGCGGATGTTGTTCCCTTCCCCCCTCCCGTTCCAATGGGCTGGTCCGGGGAGGTGGGGGCTGGACCTGCTGGCAGGTGAGGTCTGTGGCGGCGGCGGCTGCTCAGCTGGGCCTGTGGAGGTTTATGCGGTGTCGCCTCTTCCTGGGCCGGGCTGCGCGCGGGAGGCTCTGGGTGAGTGCGGGGGCGCCAGGGGCTGCTCAGGCCCGTAGGACCCCGCGCGCGGATGGGTCTGGCCGTGGTGAGACTCTGAGCGCGCGGCCTGTCCAGCCCCGTCACTGGACCCGGATCTGCCAAGTGCTGCTGAGGGGGTTCTGCGCCCCAACCTGCTGCCCGCAATAGTTTAAAATTCTGCCACTTTTATTTGTCAGATAAATGTGGCGGCTCCAGCGTGGCCTTGGGGAGCACAGGCCACTGGCTGCACAGAGGTGGGAGCTCACGGTGCCGCTTCACCCCCTCCCCCCGCGACAGGTTTTCCCCCTCAGCTGCACCCAACCCTGACACAGTTCAAGGACCGGCCCTGACCCAGGATCACCCCAGGTCCCTACCCCCCCACCCCCACCATGTGAGCAGGCGGGATCCAAGTGTGGAGGGGCTTAGTGGAGTGGGATCCAGGTGTGGATTGAGAGGGCTCTGTGTGGGGCAATCTGGGTGCGGGTGGCTCAATGAAGGATACAGGTGCACAGGGGGTTCTGGGTGCAATGGTAATGGGACTCTGCAGGGGGGTCCAGGTGAAGGGGGTGGGGGCTCAGCAGGGAGATCTGGGTGTGGGGGAGATAGAGCTTGAAAGGGGGTGTCTGGGTTTTTGGGGGACTCAGTGGGGGGGTCTAAATGGGGGGGATCCAGGTGCAGCTGGTTGGGGCTTGGTAGGGTGGGAATCCAGGGGTGAGTGGCTCGTTGGGGTGGTCCATGTGTAGGGGAGGGGGTCTCATCTGGGAGGTTATGGGGGTGGGGTGAGAGTCTGGGTATGAGGGGGTCTGGATGTACAGGGGTTGGGCGGATGGGGGAGAAGCTCCCTATGTAGGGATCCCTCCCCCTGCAGCTGAGGAGCGATGGGCGCAGGAAGCGGGGGGAGAGTTTGCAGAGATTCCTGCAACTGGGGGAGTGGGTCTAACCCAGCCCCAGATGCCTTACTGGAGAAGAGGAAGTCTTGGCCTAGCTGGGACTAGCAGCTGAGCCTAGCCAGAGTAGGAGCCACTAGCCAGGTCTTCCCCAGTCCCACCCTCTGCCCTACAGTGATTTACCTCTCTGTGGATGCCCTGGGCACCTGAAACATACTGTTTTAAAGGGTTACGTGACTGATCTTGTGGCTTCCCTTTGCTTTCCTGTCAGAAAGTCATTTTTCTGCGAGGAAGCAAAGAAATCTGCAGGGGACATACATTTTGTGCATGTGCAGTGGCACAGAATTCCCCCAGGAGTAACCAAGGGACGTAGGCGGCGCAGTGCAGCATGCGGGCCAGTGGACGAGCCCAATGCTCCTGCCGCCCAGCACCAACCCAGCCCCGACTGCAGGAGGACTCACCGCAGAACAGCTTCTTTGGGGGCACTCAGGGCAGCCCCATGTCAGACTGTCCCCAGCTCCCTGGTTACAGTGTAATAATAATAATATATGGAGATATACCTATCTCATAGAGTTGGAAGGGCCCTTGAAAGTTCATCAAGTCCAGTCCCCTGTTTTCACTAGCAGGACCAAGTACTGTCCCTGACGGGGTTTTGTTTTGTTTTGTTTTGCCCTGGATCCCTAAATGGCCCTCTCAAGGATTGAGCTCATAACCCTGGGTTTAGCCGGCCACTGCTCAAACCACTGAGCTATCCCTCCCCACTCTGAGAGGGGGATACCCCTGTTCAGACCCTTTCTCTGCCCCACATCTCCCAGCTGAGCATTCTAACTCAGTGTCCTCTCAGCCTTTCCAGGCTATTGTACCCCTTTCAGGAGTGTGATTTGTCTTTCACCTCACTTAAAAAAACTACTTGCTTACAAAATCAGTCATAAAAATACAAAAGTGTCACAGTACACTATTACTGAGGAATTGCTTTCTTTCTGATTTTTTATCATATAATTATAAAATAAATTGATTGGAATAAAAATATTTTACTTACATTTCAGTTTATAGTAAATAGAGCAATATAAACAAGTTATTGTATGAAATTTTAGTTTGTACTGACTTCGCTAGTGCTTTTTATGTAGCCTGTTGTAAAACTAGGCAAATATCTAGATGAGTTGATGTACCCCCGGAAGACTTCTGTGTACTTGTGTTACACATACCCCTTGTTGAGAATCACTGCTCTAACTCCTGGGCTTGAGCTAAAAGTTCAGGTGTGTGGGGGGGTACCAACTCATCCTCCTTTGGTCGATTTTGAATGGGACCTGATCTGGTTGTCAGCCTCTGAGTACATGTACAAGATCAGGCCCTGCATGTGAAATAGGCCAGCAAACGCCAGAAGGCAAATATTCTCCAGGTTCATGAATTACTCTGGAATTTGGCAACAGAGGGTCCTGTGGCACCTTTAAGACTAACAGAAGTATTGGGAGTATAAGCTTCGATAGGTGAATGCCCACTTCGTCAGACGCTTATGCTCCAATACATCTGTTAGTCTTAAAGGTGCCACAGGACCCTCTGTTGCTTTTTACAGATCCAGACTAACACGGCTACCCCTCTGATTCTGGAGTTTAGGTGAGCGATGGATGCCCAGATAGGTGCCACAAGTGGAGAGGCTGAAATATAGATGCGGAGGGGAACTTTTACCCTGAAAACTTACTAAGTGGGTTTAGGCTCCTTTGTGATCCCCCAAACTCCTGCCAAACCCTGCAGGAGACTAACTTGAGACTTAGGCACCTAAATCTGGGGTTTGGAAGTATTTTTGTGCATCCAGCTAACACTTGGACTTCACTACAGCCCTTTCCATGGCGAAGTAGCCCACCCCTGGCAAGGGCAGAGCTCCCATCCCACTCCTCTCTGTGGGCTAGCACTGTGGTAGACTCGCAGTGTCGAGGGCGGTCTGGGTTTGCAGTGATGGGGCCAAATCAGTACCTAGATGGGCCACAAGCATCTTAACACAATTAACAAATGCTTATATTGGAGGGCAGGGAGGAAATGTGAGGAGAGGTCCTAAATCCATCAGTTCTACCCAACTCTGTTATCACTGCACAGTGCTAGAGCAAGAGCCCTTGAACTCCATTGTACTAAAGTCTTACATATATGAGTTGCACCATAACCAACTTTGATTTGGAAAACCAAAATTAGAGTTGATTGCAGCAGGGTTTTTTGCTCCTTTCATTTCTGTAAAGAAGAATTTTAGAATCAGACCCTGCCCCATGTCATGGGACAAGGATCTGAAATATCTGAAGGACTGGATTGTTGGTCTGAAGCTCTAAGAAAGGTGGTACCATCTCCATCATCACCAGCAAAACCTGTTCTATACTTCTGCCTTATCAGAGAGTTCTGATTTCACCTATGATCACTTTAAATAAAGATGAAATGTTCATAATTAAAAATTCTAATCTAGCAAATTAACTGGTTACTAAAGCAATCATTTCATTTTTAGGTCTAAAATTACTTTAATAAAGAAGCTGCAGTGTCCTATTTTCTAGGCAAGTGGCTAAGTTGTACCTAAGTCTGCTAAACTGATGGTAAGTAAATCTCAAAGTTCGGGGCATCTTTCAGTTTTTTCTTGATATGCTACTATGCTAAAGTTCTTCCTTGTAAAGATTTTTCGGCATCACGATTAATTAACATAACAAAACATTGCTGGTATTTAAAAGTTGGCTTGTGCCAACACTTTTAGCCATGTTCACTTTCCATTTTAAGGAAATATAGAATACTTTTTAAGTATCGTTGTGTTATAAGTATGGCATTTTAGAGGTCCTGAATGGCAGAAAAATATTCTACAACCAATAGAACTTCCCTTTAAAAAAAATCTAATGTTTTAGAAGAACCCTTCAACATGAAGAATATTTGCTTTCTGATGTAATAAAAAATATGAATATATACAGTATTTGGTAATTGAGTTGTGTGAACATCTGCTTAAACACATTTCAAAGCCCCTGAAACTCTGAAGATTTATTTTCCTTTTTTAACATGAATTTTTTTTTTTTTTTTGGAAGTACTTGTTTTGGCATCTTTACAAGAGAGGACAACAACTCATCATATTTGTTTAACACGCAGCAGTGGAGGTGGGTAACTACACAACTTCTTTTATCATATATGGACATTGGCAGTCCAGTTTTCAGTGGACATATTGACGAATTTTAGATTGTGTGGGCTTTGGGACAGGGATGATCTTTATTAGGTGCTGTACAAACACAAAAACATTAGGGTCTAGGACTAGGCCTCCTAGGTGCTATAGTAATACAAATAATATAGTTGTGATCCATGTTGACAATCTCCACAGAAATACATAGGTCTGAAATAGCATGGAGATGAACTTCTCTTTCCCCTTTAATTCTGTACAATACAGTGGCCAAATTGGGTTAGTGCCTGTCTATTTGACTCCCACTGAGACCACATCTTTCACAAGTAGTAAATTAACTGTCTTCAGCTGTATAAGCAATTCCCTCCACACTATTCTGCTTTAAATTGTATTTCCTGTTGTACCAGAAAACTCTCTGGACTGATTCATGGAGCACTGTAGATACAGCAGGTCGGACCTCATTGCTCCACAACTCTGCTTTTGTGTGGCCGATTAAAAAAATGACGTTGCAATGGAGAGCCAAATGCAGCCCTGTTTTAAATAATTTTACCAATAGACAATTTTTTTTCTTTGCAGCAGTTATTCCTGCAATACACATCTTACTTTCAACACTCGTAAAGAAAGAATCAGCTTTTTGTGTGTGTGGTTTTTTTTGAAGGAAGGGTGGGGGAATAGTTGAAACTTTTGGTCTTAGGAGAAGAAAGCAACTCAAAACTAACCAATAACCCAATCTGTTTTCCATCTAAAGGCAACTTTTATAGCATCTGGATTCATGCTTTTACTTTTATTTATATGAAGTATATAGTATGGCAAGGTTCCTGGGGTGCAACCTGAACTATGGGACTGCTGAGCCTTCAAACTGGGCCCCCCACTGTGATGTTGTTGGCAAGCTAAAACCTGTGGCAGGCACTGCACTTCCACAAACATTCACAGGCACGGACACAACCAACCGAGTTACATGAATGCTCCCACTCACTCATGAAACAACAACAGAGGCTGCAGCCAGTTCCCCCCTTGCTTCCCAGCCTTGTACCCCATAACTGTACCATCTTGCCCTGGTTAGAAGCCTGACCAGTGTAAGTTCATTACCAAGTCCACCCCTCCTTGGATGTGGAGAGGATATACACTAGCCATTATAAACTGAGCTGAGATTTCCCAAGCACTTCAACCAAAACACACTGTTTTAAATAAAATATAAAACAGATTTATTAACTACAGAAAGATAGATTTTAAGTGATAAGTAGTAAGTGTAGAGATCAAAGTTGGTTTCCTAAGGAATAAAATAAATTCACAGTCTAAGTTCTATAAAGTAAACAGGGTTGGAATCAAGCAGTGCCTCATCCTGAGAGATGGTACAAACAAAGTCTGAGAACTTCAATACACAGGCTGGAACTCTCCTCCAGCCCGGGACCAACCTCCTGTGTTCAAAGTCTTTGTCCTCCAGATGTGTTTCCAGAAGTTGAGTTGTGCGGGGTGTGAGGCCAAGTCATGATGTCACTTCCCCTTCTTTTATATTTTTTTCCAGCTTGCTGGAAAGTTCTATGCTTGTGACGTGGGGGTCCACTGCCATTGGTCAAGCATTCTCCATTGTCTACAATGCTCTCTCAGAAGTCTTCTGGGATGGTCACGGGAGCATAGATTCTCTTTATATTAGCATGTTTGGTTACTCCATTGCTTTACCTGAAAGACTGGTTGTGGGTGTTCCTAACCTCACAACATATTTCAGTATCACACACAGCAAAACTTCATAACCTCACATACAATGATAGCACAAACAATCCAACAGGATATTAATGTTCAACAGATCAAGACTTTTAAAGTGATGCCTTACAAGGCATTCTTTGTACAAAACATATCATAATTATATGATGGTGAATATGCAGGTTCCAGGGTGCTGCTTTGAGGTACAGAGTGCAAAATATAGTGTCCAGAGATCACCAGTAGGACTGGGGCTTCATTATATTAGTTCTCTTCCCCAAAGCACTTACAACACAAGACATTTTCAAGTTTTTAAAATTTACCAAAGTGCCAGTTATCCCCACCTGCTCACCACCCTAGGCATCATTAAATGGTTGGGGTTTTTATATGTGTTACACCAGCAATGGGACTCCTAGAACAGGTACTGGCCTTATGGATTAGTTATTGTACTTGTTTCCATGCTTGAGGAATGAAATTGGCTTTCTGAGGTGCTATGCCCTTTGTCTACTGACTGGAAGTAATTTTATTATTAAATAATAGATTGAGTAAGGTTAATAAACTTTAAGACCAGAAGAGTTCATTGTGATATCTAGTCTGACCACCAGTATGCATAACTCAGGTAATAGAATGCTCAGTGGTTATGCACTGAGTCCAACAGCTTGTGTTGAACTAGTCTATACCTTAAAGACTCCAAGTAATAGAGAATGTACCACTTCCCTGGTAATTTGTTTGTGGTTAATTACCTTTACAGTTAAAAATCCATCTCTTTAGTTCCAGTTTGATGCAGAATCTAAAATAGAAATACTGAATCAAGTATTAGATGTGGTTTTGATAGGTGCACATGTCCATGTTACCTACTGCCATCAGCGCCCTCCCCTAATCATTGGTACTGCTGACATGACTTTTTTCCCCCTATTAATCTAAAGGTGTCTCCATGAATAATTTAAATGATCCTCCAAACTGGAATATCCAGCCTAATCCAAGGGATAATGGTGGTGATGGCAACAAATGGAATTATGCTTTGTTGGTTCCAATGCTGGGATTGGCTGCATTTCGTAAGTAATAATTTTAATAATCAGATTTTTCTGATCAGGCCCAGCATTCTAGTGGAAATACATCTTGCCCTGTAGGGGGGGGGGGGGGGGGGTCAGAACTGGCTGCTGAGTTCTCTGGAACCAAAAGGTTCATGCAGCATTACACTGCTCCAGCAACCCCTCTTCTGTTCAGCTGATTGAAGTGGCATTTCCACAATCCAGTGGAAAGCCAAATGCAGCCATCCTTTCTAGGTGGAGGAGGGTTATCTCAGAGCCTTTGAAGGAAGAGGAGAGAATTTGGTGAATAACTCTACTTGGGGGGGGAAATAAAATCAGGTTCTACAAATATAAATATTCCATAGCCCATAATGTACCCCAGACTTGAGAGCAGGGAAGGGATATGTGCTTAAGAGGACTGGTATGTGCAGGTAAAGGAAGGCTAATACATAAAAACACACATTTGTCTACTTGGGGATATGATAGAGGTCTATAAAATCATGAATGGTGTGGAAAAAGTGAATACGGAAGTGTTATTTACCTGTTCGCATAACACAAGAAATAGGGTTCACCCAATGAAATTAATAGGAGGCAGGTTTAAAACAAACATAAGGAAGTTCTTCTTCAAGCAACTCACACTCCACCTGTGGAACTTGCTGCCAGGGGATGCTGTGAAGGCAAAAAGTATAGCTGGGTTCAAAAAAGAATTAGATAAATTAGTGGAGGAAAGATCCATCAATAACTATTAGCCAGGATAGTCAGGGACACAATCCCACAAACCTAAACCTCTGACTGCCAGAAGATGGGACTGGAAGACCGGGGATGGATCACTTGATAAATTGCTCTGTTCTGTTCATTCCCTCTGAAGCATCTGGCACCAGCCATTGTCAGAAGACTGGGCAAGATGGACCATTGGTCTGACCCTGTATGGCCATTCTTATGTTTTAGAAATGTAGATTCATAGATTTTTAAGGCAGAAGAGAACATTATGATAATCAAGTCTGATCTCCTGTATAATATAGACCATACAACTTCTCAGTTTTGTGGAACATCTGAACTGAAGTGAATTTCACCCTTTGTCTTTGGGGAGAAAAAAAAAGTTACTACTAACAGTAGCAACTCAACTTCTTTGTGAAGTACTTCAATAATTTTGATTATCAATACTATACATATTTTGTTTACGTGTGAAATTTGTTTTGTGTATGACAGGTTGGATCTGGTCCAGAGAGTCTCAGAAAGAGATAGAAAAAGAAAAAAAAGAATATTACAGAAGACTAACATCTGTACAAAGAGATCTTGAATCAAAATATCGTGACATAATCACAGAAAATCGTCGCACAGTCGCTCACTTGGAGTTGGAGCTTGAAAAGGAACACAACAGAACCCTGAGTTATCGTGAAGCCCTAATCTCCCAGAGTCGCAAATTAGTAGAAGAAAGAAGAGTTCTAGAACAGGAACGTGACAAGTTAGAGCAAGAAAAACAGGTTCTGCGGCACTCAGGGGCAGCAGGTGCCTTGTACCAAAGTTGTCTTGCAAAGGAAGCACAATGGCAAAAGAGAGCTAATATTGTAATAAAAGAATTTGAAGAAGCACTTTTAGAAAGACAAGATATCTACTGCAGTTTTGTGCTGCCCAGAAACCAGCGACTAGAAATAGAGAAAAATTTGCTAGTTAGAGCAGCAACTGATCCTGTTGCTATGGATATAGAAATGGAAAATGGTTTAAAAGATATTTTTAAATATGATACATATTGTGGTAATGTGCTGAACACAAACAAACGTCAAAATGGAAGACTAATGTGGCTTTATCTCAGATATTGGGAACTAACTGTTGAATTAAAAAAGTTCAAGAGAGTAGAGAAGGCCCTGTTGGAAAAATGATGTGTGGGGAAAGTAGTGGCATTTCATGCACTACGGCACATGTAGTATATAATGACTCACTGGTATTATAAAGCTGCATTTCCTGTAGTACATTCATCTATTTTTCCCCCTCCTCATTGCAACCACATTTGCACTACTCCCATCCTTGAGAGTGTCTCCACAGTTGGTGCCTTTCCATTGATGGGCCAACCACAAATGCTCACTAAGCAGTGCAGTTTACCCTGAGACTATGTCAACTGAAAGACACACTTTGTGTTCACAGCCAGGCTAGCAGAGAATGCTCCCAACTCCTGATTTCATGCATGGCAGTGCAACGGCATCTTTTTGTGCAACAAAACTCTCAGGAAAGTACTCGGAAGTGACGGTAATAGTGAGATTTCTTGTTATATTATTTAGGTGTGAGATGCTTTCTCTGTACCAATGAAAAAAGTGTGCAATCATGTTTTCAAATTAGATTTGCATTGTTTTCCATGCTTGATGTGCAAATGTCACTTTACGCTACATTATACATAAAAATATTTGCTTGAAATACAAAGACAGAATGCTATTTAAAATAATACAGAAGGAAAATAAAAACAAAGACTTTGATGCTTACTGACAGTGATAATGAGGGCATGATTGGTCTTAAATCAGGATTACATATGAGTTATAATCTAAAAGTTGCCACTTAAAGGGAATTCATACAATGGGAAAGTAAAACATTTAATCACTTATTTTTCCTTTCAGGTCTAGGTTACCAGTTTGGATTTTGCCCACATTGGTATTGCTGAAGGCCCTATTGCATTGACTGATTGATCTCTAATGGGTTGATTATTTTAAGCCCATCTCTGTTAGACAGATATCCACATCATAAAAGCCATCGTCACATGCAGCAGAGATTTCAAGGATTGATTGGATGTAGAGACTAAGCAACTCTTATCCTTATAAGTAGTCCCCCCAGAGCAAGTGTGGGATTATATTACCTTGGCTCATGCACAGTGAGGAGTTGGGCAGGGAGCAAAACCATCTCCTGGATTGATTTTGGGGAAGTAACTGAGCAAAAGAAATTATCATGGAATTTTCTTCCTCGACTTCCCTCATCTGGGTATTTCAGTCATGGGGTAATCTGACCTCACTGTAGAATTAAACAAGAAATTACTTATTCACAGACAAATAAAAATAACAGCAAAGGACTGCAGAAAATAAAATATAAAGGCTTTCGTTTTTCAGTCTGTCCTGTTTAAAGTGCCTCTTGAAATGTTTGTTCTCCTGCAAAAGGAGAAAACATTAATCACTTACATAAAAAGCAAAAGGAAAATGGATATACAGTAACTGAGAAGTAAAGTAACTGTTTAAATTGATTTTGTAGATATGTTTATATCATTGTCAATTTCTATTAAATATTGTTTACATTGCAGCAAGATGAGCAGTAACTGATTATTTCAGAATTAATTTTATTGATCTCTAGCACTAATACATTATAGCATAATGTCTAACATTAGGTAGAAAATGAAATATTCTAAAGTGACAATCTTGGGCTAAATTTGACTCAAAATAAAGGTTGTATAACAACTGTCATTTACAGAAATGAAGACCAACAGAAGCATATCTATGGATATTTTCCAAATGCCAATGGTTCTGTCTATCTGTGTTCTTATAACTGCACCACTATAATAGCTGGCTGCCTCCCAAGGAATAGAGAAAATACAAAAGACTAATGCACTATACCAGGGTTTCCTTTGTACTTCCCCTGAGGTACTCAGGCAGTGGGTTTTTCATTTGTGTTTTAACTTGATTTGATTTTCTCCTATGGATTAACAGCATTGTGCTACTTCATAAGAACCTGAAAGTTAAACTACTAAAATCCAGATTGGAAGTGATTTGGGCCTCAGTCCTACATCAGGACCCACTATCCCAGACCCTTGCATCCACACAGAGTACCACTGGCACAGGCGGAGGGATCCATTCTAGTAGATCTCCATGTAGGACAGGGCCCAGGTCTTTTATGTCAAATCTGAGATAAATACAAAGATAAAAAATGAGCACCCATTTCTGTTTTGAGAGACTGCCATTTGTTTGGTTTGAATTAAGACACAAGCCACACCCTGCGGAGTTTAAAATTAAGTTAAAGAGTGAAAAGTAATTTAAAAAAAATTCTGTTTTAATAATAGATGTTATTTGTAACTTAAGTAAGGATATCAGTTTTCAATATTTTTATCCTGTCAATGACCCTTTTATTAATTGTAGGTACCGCTCCTCTTAAGGTTAAAAGAATTCTATTTTGATAAAAATGAGAAATATATACCCAATACACACACTAAAGCTTTGTAAATTTGTAGTACCTCTTTGAAAAAGGCCAAAATATTTATCATCTTGGTTTATATTTTTCTATAGTTTTATCACTGATACCAACTCAAAAACATTTATGAAGAGGACAGAGCTGATAGGGCAAAACATTTTTCAGTTTATATTAGTATTTAAATTGTGTCAGTGTTTGGTTTATTCCTAATACAATGTTGTGAGGTAATCAGTGTATCAAAATGCCAGTTAGTAAAGTAGAGCTATTTTTGTAAATATAAGATTCTTCAAAGTTACATTTGTTTAACATTAGGTTAGTTAATGAAGGCAGGACAGTGGCTCAGAGGGGAAGTCCAAAAGCACATAATAGATTTAGGAGCACAAGTCCCCCTGACTTTTAATGGGACTTGTGCTCCTAAATGTCTTAGGCACTTTTGTAACTCACTCACTCTGTCTCTCTCTCGCAATAGATAAGGTTGTGTTGGAAGTTCCACTGTAAGCTTTATTTTGTCCCTCGCACTTCAAATTTTGATCTGGGGAAGTAATTGGCAATTTGATCCCTGCCAATAGATGACATCAGCTGGCATGAAAAAGAAACTCTTCAACCAGTCAGTTAGTGTATTTGTTACATAAGGCCACTTGCCTTCCACCATGCTTCCTCAAACAGCCCATTCCCCTCCTCCACACACCCTGGCTCCCTTCATGCAATCTCCAATACTCCTGACTCGTTCCTATGGATCTCCACATCACCCCAACCCACCCCCAGTGTTCAGAGGGTCCATGGGGGCCCCCCATTCCCTCTGTGAGCCTAGTTAATGTCAGACTCAGTGAGCCAAAATAGTCTAATTGAGAACTGACAAGCCTACTAAGCCTCTTTGGGGTGGCGGAGAGGGCTGCCAAATACTCTCTCTTCCTTGGCTCTCACTGTGTCCCATCCCACACAAAGTGCCCACTGCCTCTCAGCTCAGTCACACTCCTCACACTATACCAATTCCTCTGTCTTGCCCTCTTTTGTATCTTGCCCTGTCCCCTCTCTGCCTGCCCCACAATGCCTCCTAACACCTTTCCTCTCTCATGCAACCTAACTAGACTGACCAGATCCTCTGAGCCTTCACTCCTAGGCTTCCAGCTGTCTGTAGCTCCAGCACCACTCCATCACTTCCTCAATATTCTGAGGATTACATAATAGTAGCTAAACAAGAAGAAACTGTGAGAATAATCTAATGTGTATATTGCATACATCATAGAGATGCTGGTTGCAGCTTCATTGTTAAAGATGCATTGAGAGTTCCTTTGTAAGTCATGTTTTGACACAGCCTACTCTCATCCCTAAAATGTTATAGGAAGGAGCTATTACTATGAAATATTGGAAATTAATCTAAGGGAGGAGCAGAATTTTTCTATTAAGTTTGGTATCAAATGTTAATGTAACCCTAACCTATGATTTTTTGGGGAAGGGGTTGGAGGTGTTATTTGTTTCATTTTATTGAATGTATTAATTGGTTCTTGTATTGCACTCAGCAACCTTATCTGAAACTTAATAAAGTTTTATGTTTTGGGATATTTAGAGGATTTAGAGGTGAAGTTACTATCAACATTAGCCTAATCCTTCTGTATCCCTATAATAAATAGTTTCTGGACCAGTATAGGTAGATTGAAATAAAGTACCTATGGGTGCGTGGTGGGCTAATATTTTACAATATGATACAGAACACGCCGCTGATTTCTAGAGGAAGTGCGCCCATGTAACTCTGGGCCAAATTCTGCTCCAAGAGTTCAGAGACCAGAAAGCATCATGTGCTGAAAGACGATGTCACTGAATGTGCAGGCAGTGCAGTGAGCCTGAGGTGTACGGAAAGCCAGAGTAAACACCTTGTCATACATGGTTGCTTGGTTAAAATATTAATCGGTATTTGTGATAGGTTAGTTATCTGTAAGACAATTAGCCACATTGTCAGGTAGTTCAAGCTCAAAAGTGTCTATTTCTTAAATATTAATGGAAATGTATTAAATAATGTTGGGGAGGGGTGTGCTTTCTTTTCAGAGTTAAATAGAAAGTATATTGTTTGGGTTTAAATTCCTTCCTCAATCCTCTTTGTCTGGTGCTGTCTCCCCCTGCAGCATATATAGCTGTGATCAGTGTAGAGTCAGAAACATTTCTTCACTTACTGTGTACATTACCATGCACACCTATGATTCTGTATATACTCATTAAAGAAAAATGACAGGTTATTCATGACCCACACAAATAACCAAGAAAGACAGGCAGCCAGTAAACATGGTTTCTGAGGAAATTTGGGGATCTAATATTGGCAGGTGCCATCTTCACATTATCTGTCCTTGGAGATATTCCAAAGTATTTGCTTTCATGAATCACTGAGTCTCTTGAAACAATCTGTTTGTGCACCTCCTGGCTTCATATTTACCTATTAAAATAGGATTATAATTAAGTCACAGGTAGCCTACTAATAGCTAACAAAAAAGTACTGCCACAACAGAACTTTGCATGGTATTATAATTAGAAAAATGTTAGTTTCGCATGTGCATACTGAAATTACACTCAGTGTGTAAAATGCTGTCCCAAATTTCTGCCTGTCTGGTACATACCTATGTCTGCATGTATTAAATGTAAATAAAGACTTGGAAAATCAAAACAGTTTATGTGCTTTTGATCAGAAGGGCACTGATGTACATAAAAGGCAGCATCCTGAAAGGTATCTCAAATGGATCATTTTTAAGGGTTTACCTTTCCAGGTTTGGTATTGTTCTTGAGGATTGCAGTTGGCATTCGTCTCTGTGGCAGACAAATCATGGGAGGGTGAAACCAGTGCTCCAAACTGCAGGTTAAAACTGCCAAAGTTGAAGTTACATCTTCCCTGCAAGGAGTAGGAATCAGTGGCTTTGCAGAGGAGGATGCTAGAAATGGCTGGAACATTTTCAACAAAATGGATTTTGTTGAAAAATGCTGTTTTGTCTAAGCTAAAACATTTCATGGAGATGTATTGATTTGATGGGAAGGTTTTTGAGATCCAGGGAGAAGTCTCTGGTCATTTCCAGAGAGAGAGGGAGACCTCTGAACTGAAAACCTGACCTTTTCAACACAATTTCTTTCTACTAAAATGTTTGAAAGGATTTGTTTTCATTACAATGTGGAACAAAAACAAATTTTAAAACCTTGAAAGTTGTAGTGAATGGAGTTACTGTTCTCCAGCTGGCTCTAGAGAATGCGGCTTGTCAGGGGACTGGATCTGGGGAACTTAGTGGCTGCCTCTGCTAGTAGTAACTTCCAGGTGGATTTTTAACCTGGTCCAAAGGGTAGTATGCCACACAATGGCTGCTTCCCAACTTCACCTCTTTCTGACCCCCGCTTCCAAAGCAACAGAGTCCAAGTCATGTGCAGGTGAAGCAGTGGGGCTTTGGTGGGGTCTGGGGAAAAAGAAGTATTAGTAAAGGCACTGCCCTACTCTCTTTCTCCTGCCCCTGTGTATTTTGCTCCCCTCCACAGGGTGTAATAGAGGGGACCGTGTAGTCCGAAGTATTGACACAGCCTTATTTTCAAAAGTGGCTTTAATTTGAGATTCTTCCGTTTCTGGATGTCTAGTTTGAGGCACCTTGTGCCTGATTTAGAGAATTGCTGAGCATCTGCAGTTCCCACTGACTTCATTCAGATCTGTGTTTGCTCAGCACTCCTGAAAATCAGTCCCAGGTGTCGCATGTTGGGCATCCAAAGTCGGTCTCTGCTTTTGAAAATGTTATTAATGTTTCTTGAAGTATACGGTACGTATACCATCAGGGAGCAGATGCATAACCTTGTGCAGACAATTAACTATTTTTCATTTTCCAAGGAGAGGTTATCAGTAGCTGAGCAGCTACTAGCAGATAGGAGATTAATTCGCCATTTCCTTTTTGTGTGACCATTTCTGCTAGAAAACCCCAGAAGAATTACCAAACGATCGTTTGGTAATAAATATCCAACAATTTGTGATATTTGGTTACCAATTTCATCCCAATACACTCTAATAATCGGACACGTCCACCTTATATGCATGAAGTCGCTTCTTTCACCACAATTTCTTCAACATTTGTCCCCATTAAATCTCTCTCCATTGAAACAGTATCTTAAAGAAATTTTCTGTTATTGTGCTACAGCTATTGCTGGTCCTCTTTTCCAGATCAAACTTCATTCCTCTGGGGTGATGTGTCTGTGCAGTGTATCTATCATATATGGACATATTTTGGTTAGGAAAGTTGTCTGTAAAGATTGATATAAATTGGTTATATAGTTTTTTGTTTCCTAATTGACCAGACACTTTTGCTTCTATTAAATTTAGTTTTCTGTATTTTTTTCTGTATTTCAGTTTTTCTAGAAATTTGAGAACTATAATGCCTAAATTTAAAGTACTTGTACCGTGGGAGAGCAGGCCAATTAAAATGAGCTTTGATCTCTAAATAAGTTAGAAAAAGGTCTTTACTGAATAGCTGAACAACCATATATATTCCATTTTTAAAGCTTTCTGGGTCATGCTTAGGGGTCAGATCTGGATTATTTGCAATGGATGTCCTTAGCAAGAGAAAAGCATGTACATTATCTATAGTTCTATCCCAAACCCATAGAATAGCCTTTGCTAAAGGATATGTATAAATTTCTGGAGGGTGTGATTTTTCTTTTTTCTTTTTCTTTTATTACTCCATGGTAGCCTAGCAATGTTTACACTGTCACAATTTTCTTGTTCAATAAAGATGAAGCGCTTGGCTGAGTTAGTGTGCCTGCAATCCATTAGTGCTTTGAGGTGGCTGGCTTGACAGTACCATAGAATATTCGGAACAGCTAATCCCCACCCTGTTTCGTGGATCTGCACAAAGTACTACACTTACTCACTCTTGGTCTTTTCTTATTCCATATAAATTCTAACAACATCCTCTGTAATCCTGCTAGGATTTTATTTGGGATGATCACAGAAAGATTTTGAAACAAGAAAGGTAACTTTGCTAAAATGTTCATTTTGAATGGTGGCTATTCTTCCCAACCAAGCACTCCAGATCCTTTTTCATTTGCAGAAGTAGTGGTTTGACATTTAAGTCATAGAGCTCTTCTAGCTTGTTTGAGATTTGAATTCCCATGTATTTTATGTTTGCAATATAGTTGTAGCCATGTTGGTCCCAGGATATTAGAAAGACAAGGCTGGTGAGGTAATTTCTCTTATTGGTTCTGTTGGTGAAAGAGACAAGCTGAAGCAGAGCTCTGTGTAAGCTCAAAAGCTTGTCTCTTTCACCAATAAAAGCTATCTTACCAACCTTGTCTTTCAAATGTTTTATAATATTTGTTGCCCGTTTGTACTCAAAAGTTTTCTAGAGGAATGACTTTTCAGTGTCTGGCAAATATATAGCTAGCATTTCAGATTTTGCACAATTTACTTTAAATCCAGATACTTTCCCAAAGTCATGGATTTCTTTAGAAATTAATTTTAGGGCCTGTGGCAGAATTTTATTAATATCCCTGGTCAAGTTGAGATTTTCTAAGAGATAAGCAATTAGAGTGAAATTTTCAACCCCCTGCACAATGACTAAGCATATGGACTTTGTATATGGGAATAATATACTCTGGGGGACAGAAAATTCCCCTTACAAACTCAGGAGCAGTTTTACAGGTGTACAAGGGTTGGGGAGACCCACTGTAAGGCCTCTTTGGGCATGTCTACACAGCAAAAAACAAAAACAAAACATGGCTGGACGTCTCAGAGACCTGGTCTACAGAGTTGGGCTCATACTACAGTGCTGAAAATAGCTGTGTAGATATTCAGGCTGAGGCTAGAGCTCTGGCTCTGAAGCCCAAGTTGGGGGATGGGATTCAGCATTCAAGCCCAAATATCTATACAGCTATTTTTATCCCTTTGAGTCCTACATTGCTGTGACTTTATGATTATAGTGCAGCTTTAAGTTTGTGTTAGAGTTAATTTAATGTCCCTGGTTTGGGGCCTCTAGGCATACGCTTCAGGTGCAGACCTTGTATCTGACACCCCTCTTGGCAGTGGGGACCCGACAGTCCAATAACCTGGGCCCTGAAACTATACTGCATCCCCCAAGCCTCCCCAGCACCTCTTGCTCCTGCCCCAGAATCCCACTGAGGGCGTTACTGCTTTGGAGGTACACGATAGTGAAAGCAAATAGACCCAGGCTTTGCAAAAGGTTTCTAACTCAGTTATTCTTTACTTCAAGATAAAGCACAACAGAGTACATGTCAGTTAGAAAACAATAAACACCCTGAACATAATGCCCCTTACTTTGGCTCACCCTTCACTTGGGCATTCCTGAGGGGGTCCATTAGAGATCAGGTAGGCAGAGTTTCTTCAGCCTCATCAGACTCCTGCAGCTGCTCTCCTCACCTTAAGCTGATGAAAATGCCCAAAAAGCCAAGTTTCAGAGTAACAGCCGTGTTAGTCTGTATCCGCAAAAAGAAGAACAGGAGTACTTGTGGCACCTTAGAGACTAACAAATGCATCCGAAGAAGTGGGCTGTAGTCCACGAAAGCTTATGCTCTAATAAATTTGTTAGTCTCTAAGGTGCCACAAGTACTCCTGTTCTTCTTTTTGCAAAAAGCCAAGGAAGATCAACTCCTGCCCTTTTATAACCTTCCACTCTCCTCTGTCATATGACCTCCTGGTCAGCCTCTGCCTGTAATCACAGACCCCCTACCAGACAGCTTTGTTGCCAGGCAACTTCTCTCCTGACCAATCAGTTCTCCTGGGTAGGTGCCAGCCTTTTGGCTAAGGGTGGTTCCATTTCAACTGGAGAGCACTTAAGTTAACAACACTTCATTGTTAGCCCTGTGCCACTACTTATTGGAATTGCAAACTGACATGTATGTAAAAGGACAACAGAGAAAGAAAAAAAATTCAAAATGGATTCTGCAGTCTGACATAGACATTTTCCAAAAGGGCTATAAAGAAAAGTGAGATAATCTAGTGAAAAAATGTCAAAAGAGTATGTGTAAATTTGGGAAATCTATCAATATTCAGTTTATGAATTCTGTTTGATATGGGGGGCTCTTTATTTATGTCTAACACTCTAGGACCTGTCCTTTGGCTACACTGTTGCTTCTCAGATGCTGATTCCTAGAACATCATTTATACATAGGTAGTGTTTAATCTATTTAACATTTTATAACTTTTAGCCATAACAGGAAATATAACCATAACCTCAGTATTAAGGTAGAATAACTTCAAATGCATGGAATGTGTGACAGTCAGCTATGATGATCTGTTGATAGAATTGATGTGAAAGCATATGAGGCACCTATTGAGATTTTGCAATAGAGTGCAAGTTTGATGAAGCTGGGATATGTACTGCTTTTTAGTATCTGTTGGAGATGGAAATGAAAGCTTTGTGGAGCATGGGCATATATTATTGACAGTGTTGCGTGTAGGCAATGTGAAAGTGGAAAAAACCACTAATCTTTCCTTTTACCGTATTTCCATTCTTCTAAGGTTTTGAGGGAATGAATTCTGTCCAGCCGCAACCTTAATTGCCACTACAGTAATTTTTTGGGGAAAAAAATAAAAACGTTTTCTTTTGTCTCCCTTGGGTGATAGGGTTGTTTGATTTTCAGCTTTTTAAATATTTGCAGTATGACTGACTTTTTCAGAAACATTGTAACTTGATGCCAAATCCTACTTGCCTTAAACACATGGGAAATGCCATTGAGGTCAATGATAATACTCACATGTAGATAAGGTGAACAGGACTTGACCAGGGTAATTGGCCAAATTTCAACAAATTTCCAGCATGCAGTAAGTCCAGTTCCAGCAGGTGGCAGTCTGGTATATTAATGTAGTGTGAGCTTGAGATTTCTTGGCATATGAGCCACTTCTAAAACCGAAACAAATGTTCTAGATTTGTTCAGTACAGGTTTGTTTTTTTAAAGTAGTAATAGATGTTTTGTACAGTAAAATGTATTCATTTAATTTATTTGTTGTTTGTTTGTAACGCTGTCATTGGAAAGTTATGATATGTTAGTTTTGAGGGCAGCAAAAAAGAAATGTATAATTTTGAGCTATAATGGTCCCATTTTCAGCTGCTGAATTAAATTATTTTATTTTATTTACATGGTTTGAAAATAATTAGAAGTTAATCGCCGATCAGTTTTACACCTTTGTCTACACAGAGGGAGTGAGTCCTGATTAGTTTATTTATCACCAAAATGTATGTAATTTCAATCTATGTTACCAGTAGGCTCAGTTAGTACCAATCTGTACTCTTACCCTACCCCTTTAAGATTTATAAAATGGGTTCCACTCCAAATAATTCTGTTGAAGGAATTGTGGATTGTCAAAGGCTGTGATATATATATGGAAGAAATCCCCTACATTAAAAGCTTTGGAGTAGAACTAACTAAAATACAAAATCTAATTATAAATTAATTTTTGAGTTCTCTCTTACATTAGCATTGCTAGGAGTAGATTTTTTTTTAAAATCCAAGGCAACATATACTGATATGCTGTCATAATTTACATTGAAAGAAAGAGATGAACGGGGAAGTGTATCCCTCTATCAAACTTCTCATGTTACTGAAACTGTATTGGGTTTTATGATGTTTCTTCTCTTTATGTATTTTATCTTTTAAAATGCTTTTAATTGGATACATGTCACTAACTGTGACTTTGCATTTTAAACCCCTGTGAAAATACATTTTTAAGCAGAAGTGCTGCTGCAAGTACACAGTGTTGCCAACTCATATGATTTTATTGTAAATCTTGCAAGATTTGGTGTTTTTCCAAAAGCTCCAACTCTTGGAATCACGTGATTATGAGAGTATCAGAGGGGTAGCCGTGTTAGTCTGAATCTGTAAAAAGCAACAGAGGGTCCTGTGGCACCTTAGAGACTAACAGAAGTATTGGGAGCATAAGCTTTCATGGGTAAGAACCATGAGAGAGCCTCAGTTTTCATTTAAAAAAAAACAGTAGTTTTCTAGCACTCATGGTTTCAGAGAAAAGCTTGAAAATGAGAACTGAGTGTTCCCTAAATGCTCACACAAGAATTGAGTCCTGAGTCTTCACACAAGGGAAATAAAAAGAAAAAGACATTTATTATTTTTAAAGCTCTCATGATTTGGAGGGCCTGACTCATGATTTTTGAATGGCTGGGGTTGGCAATACTTAAGGATACAATTTAGTCAAGGAGGTCATGGAGTCTGTGACTTTGATGAACCTCCATGATTTCTTTGGCTTCAGCCTGCCACAGCGTCAGAGCTGAGGCTATCTTCCCCCATGGCTGCGGCAGGGACTGGAGCTGTCATTCCCCAAGGCTCTGGTGGGGACTGGAGCTGTCATCCCCTGCAGCTGCTGCGGGGCTGGGGCTGGAGCTGGAACCGCCACCACCACCTCCCAGGCGGCGGGATTTGGGCTTTTGTTCCCCTTGGTAGTCAGCACCTCTTCTCCCCCAGTTATTTTTGGTAAAAGTCAAGGGCAGATCACGGACTTCAGTGAATTGATTTTTATTGCCCGCAACCTGTATGTGACTTTTGCTAAAAATAACTGTGACAAAACCTTAACCTTAGCAATACTGATTATGGTATAGTTGCGTGCTGCCCATTTTTCATTGGGAGCTGAATCAGGCCCTGGGTGTGCTCACAGAGCCCATATTGACCCAACAGTAGGTAGAGAGATGGTGGCACCAAAGCCTTTATTCTTCACCAGCCTGCAGAGTGGGCTTTCCCCCCTGGGGAATCAACAGCTTGTACAGTCCCCCTGCACAATGGCCTGCTGTGGCGGAGAGGCACAATCTCTTGTACAGCTCCTCGCTGCTGCAACTCAGACCCATGCCTAAAGCCATAATCTATCCCTACCTACATTTAGTAAAAAAAAAAAAAATTAAGTCAAGAAAAGGACATTTCGTCACAGACATGTAATCCTTTCCAAACCTCCCCCCTCATCCTGTGTATGCCTCTTACCATTTAACTCACCAGTCTCTCCTGTCCTCCCTGGCAAAAGAGTGAAAGGGAAGCAGAGAGAGATGGCTTTAAATTTTACTTGAAGTCAAGTGCAGTTTGCATACCCAGATCTGAGCCTTAGTTGCTCACGCTTCTGTTGGAAAAGACCACTACAGACAAAGGCAGCAACTGTGAAGACTAAGGACTCAATTCTTCCCCCAATTACACAGGAGCAACGCTCACTGACAGGAGTGGAAGTGGCACATATATAACTGAGGATATAATTGGGCCCTAAAATTCTAAGTCTGAAATAGACTGAACTCCTTCTTTAGATAACCATTTGTTAACAATTAATACTAAAGCTGGGTGGCAGCTCTATTTACTGTTTTGCCAAAATTTCATTATTTAAATTTTTTGCCATTCTGAAATGTAACAAAACCCACCAAAACTGTGAAATTTTCTGTGAAATCAAAAGGATTTGTGATCCAACTTTGACAAAAAAAATAATACCCTAGTGAGCTGAGACAAACATGGCAACTTCCATGATAGAAGATATATTTTTCAGTGAGTTATAATTCCCTAAAAATAGGTGGTTTCAAGTGGAAGTCCCCTCTCAACGTTGACTGCAGTACAGCACTACTATAACACAACCTATCTAAAATAATTCACTTTAAAAATACCAAGTTAGAAAAATAATGATTCCGCCATGTAATGTGATAGCCGTAAACAGCAGCTATGTTGGAATAGTTTCAACATTTGAAAGGTCAAGTTAAACAAGATACAACTGGTGGCAAGTTGATCACCTTGCTAATATTAATAAACTCAAGTCTGAATTGAAACTGTATTCAAGCACTTTGTTTTAAATAGTATTTTTATACATATTTTAAAAAGAAAAAGCATTTCACATTTTATCCTTAAAGCAAAAAGGGGGCTATATGAGTAAGTGAGGCAGAGAGTTCAATGGATACAGCGGTGGACTGAGAGTCATAAGCTTGGGTTCTGTTCCCAAGTCAGGCAGTAACTTATTGTATGATCTTGGGCATTTAACCACTCTGTAGCTCAGAGTATGACTACACTGCACATTAAGTGTGGGCTCTCCTTCTGCTCTACCCCCCCTTCTGTCCACATACAAATCAGTCTGACTCAGGTCCAAACCTTGTAATTTTGCAGTGTGGACACAGCTCAAGCCGCAGATCCGAATTAAAGGTCTGCTCAGTGCAGTATGGACATGTTAATGCAGCTGTGAGACTCGGGTCCAGCAACTGTAAGCCCAGCTCAGGGGCGTGGACAGGGATAAGGAGGGGCATGACCCTGAAAAATTTGGGGACCATTGTTCTAAAGCAGGGGTTGGCAACCTTTAAGAAGTGGTGTGCCGAGTCTTCATTTATTCACTCTAATTTAAGGTTTCGCGTGCCAGTAATACATTTAACGTTTTTAGAAGGTCTCTTTCTATAAGTCTATAATATATAACTAAACTATTGTTGTATGTAAAGTAAATAAGATTTTTAAAATGTTTAAGAAGCTTCAATTAAAATTAAATTAAAATGCAGAGCCCCCTGGACTGGTGGCCAGGCCCCATGCAGTGTGAGTGCCACTGAAAATCAGCTTGCGTGCTGCCTTCGGCACGCGTGCCATAGGTTGCCTACCCCTGTAAAGTAATGTGCCATGCAGAAAGTACATTGCACTTGCACTGGTGCTTCACAGGCTGCTCTAGCTTCTGGGTGAAGTATAAGCCATGGTGTGGAGAGGGGTGAGTTGAAATATATAGATGATCATTTGTGGTGCTGTCGGGGTTATTATTTTTATGGTGGACAGGTATTATTGTAATAATAATAATATATGAAGATATACCTATCTCATAGAACTGGAAGGGAAAGGTCATTGAGTCCAGTCCCCTAGCTTCACAGCAAGACCAAGTACCGTCCCTGACAGATTTCGCCCCCGATCCCTAAATGGCCCCCTCAAGGATTGAACTCAAAACCCTGGGTTTAGCAGGTCAATACACAAACCACTGAGCTATCCCTCCCCCCAAATTGTGATTGATTCCTCCCAGGATCGCCTAAGATAGTAATCAGCAGGGATCCTAGTTTTCTGTGATGAGAAAAACCAAAATCCTCTAATTAAAAAACATCATAAGTTGTGTTTTTCCACGATTAAAATGAAACATTGAACTTTAGTTTCCCTAGCCACAATATACCTTATATAGGTTTCAGTTGAACACAATGTTTTATTGATATAGTTACTATTTTTAAGCAAGTTCAAAGCCTACCAGTTCCATCAATCATTATAATAAAATAAACAGAATTCCAATTTGTGTTTCTTACATATACCAAATACATCTATATTCTATATTTTCAGAAAATTGGTTGGTTTGTTTTTAAATACACAAAAACGCTGGAATGATCCATTCACAGTGCATTGTTTCTTTAGAAGGGTGACCAGATGTCCCGATTTTATAGGGACAGTCCCGATTTTTGGGTCTTTTTCTTATATAGGCTCCTAGTACCCCTCACCCCCTGTCCCAATTTTTCACACTTGCTGTCTGGTCACCCTACTTTACTCTGTCGATGGCCCTGCTGTTTCAGCCTCGTTTTTGTTTCTTCTCAGTCTAAGTTTAGCACTTTCTAGGTGTCCTACAATTGTCTGCCTTTGAACATAATCTACAGTCTTGCTACATACAGTACAGAACAGCACATTGCCAACAACATGAAATTTGTCCTTCCCTAGGGGTGATTTTTAAAGTGTTCAGCATCTTTTCATAACTTTAATTATTCACATCTGGAGGCTGAAGTGAAATTTGAGATGCATTAAAACATGAACCCCTGTATGCCAATGAGTAACCTCTATACACCAGAAGCTGTTTATTGGAGTAAGTTTAGCTTTGTAAATTTAAAGTGCGTTCAAAAATCAGCCACAAGAGGGAGAGGTTGTGTGCATTGAATAAGTGATACTGATACTTTCAGTAAAATTCAGTTAATAGTTAATATATGTTTTTATTTTTTCACAGAACTTAAAAACTAGAGATTTGCTGTAAATATGCAAATTCTGTGTTTGTCCATGGCAAATGGATTTCTAGGATCCCTGGTAATCAGTGGAAATGACAGAAGTGATCTTCAGAGGGAAATGGAAACACTTTTCATTTTGTGAAATGTGCTTTACAGCTTTAATTCACAAAGTAGTCCATTAATGGAAACAACAATCTGAGAGCGCATTCCTAGGACTTTGAAATACACAGCAATTCTGTTTCAGTATAAAGAGAGAGTCACTGCTCATGACAGCTGATTTTGATGCTATTTATTTCCTTAGCGCTGTTCACCTTTGATCAAATCATATAGAAAAGTATATTCCTCTCATTTCACTCTACATAAATTGGACATACTGACAGTCCACTAGTACATCCTTTGAAGTCAAAGCATGAAGAAAGGTGACAAATTACCTCTAGCCCAGAGCCATTTGTTCATCAATCTCTGCTCACTGTCAGTGGCTTGTGTGTTCACTACAATCCCAGTCTGAGCTTTATGTACCAACTGTAAGGGCATGACATGAGCCTCAAAGGGTTGTAAGGCAAAACATTGGCTGGTGGGAAATCCTTAAACCTGTCACAATTCAGAAGAACTACTCCAGGAAATAAACTAGAATTCATAAACAGTAGTATTTTAGCAGACAAAATATTCTTCATTATGGATAATACATTTAGACAGGAGTACAAGGCACATCAACATAGCATATGCATAGTTCCGTGTACAATTCATTTGTGCATAAAGGGTTCCATCCTGCGTGGAGCTAAGGACTCTGGCCTGAGCCCCCGCAAAAATGAAGCATGTGTTTATATGTTTTACCGGCTCTGTGCCAGAGGGCTCAGTGACTTGTAGGATCAAGCCCAGAGCATTAAGACATGCTGCAATGTAAGATAATGCAAGCCTTAAAATGCTTCTTTTAGCAGTGCACATGGTACGGTGGCTTTTATACAGTATCTTGTTAAGTTATTCCACTTTAGCCGTGCAATTTCAAATAACAGTGAATGGTTTTAAATTATCTTTGTAGTAATTTACCTGCTGAACCAATTTGCCTTAGGAAAAAGATACAAAGTATGCATTAAAGTAGGGGTCGGCAACCTTTCAGAAGTGGTGTGCCGAGTCTTCATTTATTCACTCTAATTTAAGGTTTCGCGTGCCAGTCATACATTTTAATGTTTTTAGAAGGTCTCTTTCTATAAGTCTATAATATATAACTAAACTATTGTTGTATGTAAAGTAAATAAGGTTTTTAAAATGTTTAAGAAGCTTCATTTAAAATTAAATTAAAATGCAGAGCCCCCCAG
>NC_048299.1:109649252-109675996 GCF_013100865.1 Trachemys scripta elegans
GCAGGGGGAGGGTTGGATGGGTCGGCAGTTCTGGGGGGGGGGTCTTTTTGGGGGGGGGACTGTTGGATAGGGCGTGGGAGTCTCGGGGGTCTGTCTGGGGGCGGGGGTGTGGATAAGGGTTGGGGCAGCCAGGGGACAGGTAGCGGGTAGGGTCCTGGGGGGGCAGATAGGGTGGAGGGGGTCTCAGGAGGGGGCAGTCAGGGAACAAGGAGCAGAGAGGCTTAGGTAGGGGTTGGAGTCCTGGGGGGCAGTTAGGGCCAGGGGTCCCAGGAGGGGACAGCCAGCGGACAAGGAGCTGGAGGGGGTTGGGCATTCTGAGGGGGGCGGGAAGTGGGAGGGAGTGGATGTGGATGGGGCTCTCCCCCCCGTTCTCTTTTTTGATTGTTGAAATATGGTAACCCTAAAAAAGCGGTGCCCTGGCTCAGAAGGGAGGAGTTGCCTTCCGGATGCACCGGAGAGCCAGAGCGTCAGCTTGCGGGGGTGGTGAGCCCCAGCCATGGAAGAGCCAGCGCGGCACAGGGGGCAGCAGCCCTGCAAAGGTGGTGGCACCACTAGTGGGGAGCAGCTGCGCCCCCTGCCCCTCCTGCCCAGGCTGCGGCCCGATACCCCCCCACACGCCCCCAGGGGCTCCTGCAGGCTGCAGCAGTTGCATGTGGTCGGTGGCCCCTGTGCACCCCCCGGCTCCCCCCTCGCCATGCTCGGGCTCTGCGGCTCCCAGGCATGTAAGCTACCAGGGCACAGGGCCCTGAGCGTACTCTGGGAGGGGCAGCGACAGTGGTGGCTCACACTCCCGGGAGCCGCATGCATCCACTGCAGGAGCCCCCGGGGGGGCGCCAGGTGGGTTGCAGCCCGGGCAGGCGCACCTCCTGGCTTACCCCTCACTGCGCTTGGGTTCTGCGGCTCCTGGGCGTGTGAGCTGCCGCTGTCCCTCCTGGAGCAGGCTCAGGGCCCAAAACTCATTGCAGTCAAAAACTCATTAACACCCAGAGTTGAATGTCCTGTTGAAACATCGAACGTTTCCTATCACCAAGGATATCTACCACAGGTGGCTTTTCTGGCATCATCAGTACATATCCCCCAACACTTTCTTCCATCTCTGAAGAGAAGGACCTATTTTATCAGTAACTCAACAGCATCATCAGTAAGCTACCATCAAGTGAGCAACTACCTGCTGGAAAACTTCAGTATTACAGCTGCCCTGGATCACGAGATGTGACTGCTGTGCATTGGTCACAGTGGAGTGGGAAAAATGAATGACAATGGGATTACTGGAACTCTGCACTCACTGAGGACTGTGCATTACCAACTCCTACTTCCAAGGTTGTCACTGCTGGAAGGTCTTGTGGAGACACCTGTCACAGATTTTGGGGTGCAATCCAGAGCAGCGAGAGGTTGTGTCACCACTTGCCCTACAAACCCTGTTTGCCAGAAGCTGGGAATGAGCAACAGGTGATGGATCACTTGATGATTACCTGTTCCGTTCATTCCCTCTGGGGCACCTGGCACTGGCCACTGTCGGAAGACAGGATACTGGGCTAGATGGACCTTTGGTCTGACTGAGTAGGGCCATTCTTATGTTCTTATGTTAACCCTGGGTGCCTTACAGTGCTTTGCTGTTGTTGCTGGACACTTGCAACCAGCTTACAGGTCATACTCTCAGTGTCTCTGTGATAGAGAGTCCTAGTTCAGCAACTCTGATCCCAACAGTCTGTCTATAGCCCCACTGTGGCTTCCACTAGCCTTGGTTACTATTTGCAGGGTAACCCCAACACCATAGGTGCCGACTCCATGGGTGCTCTATGGAAAAAAATTAGTGGGTGCTTAGCACCCACCAGCAGCCAAGCTCCCCTCTCTCCCTCCCACTCCTGCCTGCCTGCGGCCCCTGACAATCAACTCCTCCCCCTCCCTCCCAGTGCCTTCTGTGTGCCATAGAACAGCTGTTCAGTGGCGTGCAGAAGGCGCTGGGAGGGAGCGGGAGGAGCGGGGATGGGGTATGCTCAGGGGAAGAGGCGGGGCGGGGGTGGAGCGGGGACAGGAATAGGCAGAGTGGGGGTGGGGCCTTGGGGGAGGGGTGGGGGGGGGGCAGAGTCTGGGGTTGAGTGGGGGTTGAGCATCCCTGGGGAAAATTAGAAGCCATCGCCTGTGCCCAACACACTCCCAGTCCCAAATTTTCCCAAAACTGTGCTTTGCAATGTCCAGCCCTCTCCTGGACAGTTCAGAGAAATAATAAGGTTCATTTGTTCTTTTAAAGACACAGAAGCACATCATTGTTTATTAACTGTGGTAAATACACCCTTCTCTTTAAACACAGCACTAAGTTGGTTTATAGTAAAAATAAAACAAATGTATTAACAATAGGACATAGATTAAGTGATGCCAAGTAAAATGAATAAAGTGAGAAATGGTTACAAGCAAATAAAAGTGAAAACAAGTCTAAAAGTTAATCTATCAAGGTACAGGCTTTGTTCAAGATGATTTCTCACCTATATTCTATGGACTTCAACCTCGCCTTGGTTGAAGGATCCACCTGTCTCAGCTTGCAAGAACTCTGTTCCCTTGTGTCTGTCTAATGATGGATGCCAAAGATGGGTTCTGTCTTCCAAAGTTCAATGAGCTTGTTTCAAGAGGCAGGATGACCTCCTGCTGGTTTTGCCTTCCTGTAGGCTTGCCATCCCCCTGTATGTGACTACATCCCCCAGGTAGGGGAATACAGATAAGGAACACATCTTGAAGAACCCCCAGTTACAGGTAGGTACCCTCCCCTCCTACAAGTGCTGGTCCCTGTGTGTATTCCACATGTGGGTGACTGTTAACTAGTATTCAAATTGGAGCAGGCATGAGGAATGCAGTTGGTATGCTGGGTATGAGGATGCAGTCTGTAATACTGCTGTCCAAACTGCTGCATTTGCAGAAGAGGTCTGGACGAATGCTTCATGAAAGTATGGATGGAACTGCAGGTTGTTGCTTTACAAATGTCCAGTCTAGGTACTTCCTGAAGAGATGCTATTGAAGTTGCCTGTGCTCTAGTGGAGTGGGTCCTCAACCTGTCGGGGGGAGGAAGACATGCCAACGGATGAAGAGTGATACATCCAGAAATCCACTTAAAGAATCTCTGAGCAGATAACACTTGTCCCCGTGAACACTGCTGTAGAGACAAATAGTTTACGCCTTTTCCTAATTGGTTTTGTTCTTTGGAAGTAAAACTCTAGAGCCCATCTGATGTTGAGGGAATGAAGTCTTCTCATGCTTCCAATGAGGAGAATGAGGTTTGGGGAAGAATACCAGTAAGTGAATTCATGTGAAACTCAGAAATTACCTTAGGGATGAATTTTGGTGGAAGGTGAAATGTGATATACAGTGAATTGACCAGGAGTGCTTTCAGCTCACTCACCCTCCTGGGTTGATATGATGGCGATGAGGAAGGCGCCCTTCATGCAGAGGTGATCACATCAAGCATGTGGCCACCAGTTCAAAGGGTGGCCTGGTAAGTATTGCGTGTATGGGATAGAGGTCCCATTGCAGTGTTGGGTTCATTACTGATGGGAAGGTCCTATTGAGACCCTTCAGGAAGCTGTTTGTTATTGGGTGAGTAAAAATAGGCTAGCCCTCTACCAGAGAATGGAAGGCACTGATTGCTGCTAGGTGGACTCATAGCAAGCAAATGAAAAGTCCCAAAGTCTTGAGGGTGAGGAGATACAGAAGTCTAAAATAGCAGGAATACCTGCTGATTTTGGGGATAACTCACTCTGTTGCACCCAGATAGAGAAACACTCCCATTTCACTAGGTAGCATTTGCTGGTGGAAACTTTTCTGCTGTGATTGCGGATAGTTCAAACAGCCTCTGAATGTGAATGCTCTGGAGCTGACCTGACACCCATCCAAATACCAGGCCATGAGGCACAGAGTCTGAGTTGGGATGTCTGATCTGGGAAGATTCAGATGCTGATGGGAGGACGGGCTGATATTCATAAGAGGTCCAGAAAGCTGAACTGTCTGGGCCAATCGGTACACTGAGACTGACTTGAGCTTTGTTGGGATGAATCTTTTACAGTGGATTGGAGGACAGGCCATACCTCAGGTGGTCTGTCCAGGATTGCAGAAGGGCATCGGCCTTGGAATCCCAACTTACTGCTGTTCTGGAGCAGTATAGAGTGAACTTCTTCTTTGTCTGGGAGGCAAACTCCTCCCAGGATGGCTTTCTCCGCTGAGTGCACATTTCATTCAGGACTGAATTGTGTCAGGGCCAGGGCATGAGTGGCCTGGCTTACAGGAGTGAGCATCAAGCACGGGCTGAGGGGCCAGGAGCCAATTACTAGGACTCAGGTCAGGATGGAATGCCAGGAGATCAGAATCGAAGGAAACTGTAGGGCAGGGATGAAGAGTCAGTTACCAGGAATCAGGCCAAGTCAGGATGCCAGAAAGTCTGGATCGGGTCACAGAATCAAAAGGCAGGAACCAGAAGGCAGTTACCAAGAGTCAGGCAGAGTCAGGATACCAGGATGTCAGGATCAGAAGACAAAAAAGTAAACACCAGGCAAGCTGTCTATGGCAGGGTGAAGCTTAGTTGTACAAACAACTTCCTGTTTGCTCTTCTGGCCTAAATAGGGGCTTGAGGAGATTTAAAGCTCTCCCAATCAGAGTGGAGGGGTGGTGCTTGTGCTGCTGTCTGTGAGCTGCCAGGTAGAAGACTGGAATGTGATCACAGGTGCCGACTTCTAATTTTCTCCCAGGCTGCTCAACTCCTGCTCTGCTGCAAGCCCTGCCCCCACCTGCCCCCTTCTCCCAAGCTCCCACCCCTGCCCTGCCTCTTCCCACCCACGCTCCACCTCAGCCCTGCCCCCATTCCACCCCTTCCCCCAAGGCCCCACGCCACTCTACCTCTTCCTGCCCCGCCTCTTCCTGCTGCCTCCCCGGAGCACGACCTGTCCCCGCTCCTTCCCCTCCCTCCCAATGCCTCCTTATGCTGCTGAACAGCTCTTATGCAGGTTTCAGGAGGCTCTGGGAGTGAGAGGAAGGAGTCGATCAGTGGGGGCCGTGGGCAGGCGGGAGGAGGGAATGGAGCTTGGCTGCCGTGGGTGCTAAGCACCTGCTAATTTTTTTCCATGGGTGCTCCAGGGAAAGAGCACCCACAGAGTTGGCACCTATGAGTGTGATGACCCCCAGAACTCCCATGGGGCCTGACATCAGCCCCTCCCCAAGGGGTGTTCTCTGGCAATATGGGTCCAGAGTTCTAGGAGTGATTTTCATAGAAAGCATATATATTTGGGCAGGAGCATGAACATTTTCTGCTAGTTCCCGCATACACGCCTCAGGGCCATAGCCTTCCCAGTTAATCAGGTATAAAAGTTTACCCCACTGGCATTTAGAATCCAAGATCTCGTGTGTGGCATATTCCTCATGGCCTTGTGCGTGAAGTGGCTGGGTCCTGTGGGGAGCTGAATTTTTGGTATATGGTTTTAGGAGGGATATGTGGAATACTAGGTGGATTTTGAGAGATTGGGGTAGGTGTAGTTCAACAGTGACCAGGTTAACTTGGTAACAGATTCGATAACGGCAAGGAACTGAAAGTCTAACTTACACATGGGTCTGTTCATGTTGAGGTGCTGTGTCAAGGGCCACACTTTTTGTCCCACTGAATAGAGGTTCCTGGTTGGCAATATTGGTTTGTATGTTGCTTTTTTCAGGTTTCCCCTTACTTCTTTCTGGATTTCATGAATTCTCTGCAGTCAGGGCTGGCTCTAGGCACCAGCGCTCCAAGCATGTGCTTGGGGCGGCACTTTCCAAAGGATGGCACTCCGGCTCTTTTTTTTTTTTTTTTTTGCTTGGGGTGCAAAAAGCCAGGAGCCGGCCCTGAGCGGAGGTGAGCTGTGGTGGTGGGGGGCGCGGGGAGGGCCGCAGGAAGTAACCCTGGGGGTGGGCAGAGGAACCGCTCCCCCCCAGCTCACCTCCGTTCCACTGCTGCCTGCTCCCCCAAGCGCGCCACCGCTCCGCTTCTCCCCCCTCCCTCCCAGGCTTGCCGCACGAATCAGCTGTTTTGCGGCAAGCCTGGGAGGGAGGGGGAGAAGCGGAGCGGCAGCGGTGTGCTCAGGGGAGCAGGTGGAGCGGAGGTTAGCTACGGCGGTGGGGGGCGCGGGGAGGGCCGCAGGAAGTAACCCTGGGGGTGGGTAGAGGAACCGTTCCCCCCGCAGCTCACCTTTGCCTCCTCCCCTGAGCGCGCCGCCACTCCACTTCTCCCCCCTAGGCAAGCCTAGGTAGGAGAGGAAATGCGGCACGCTCGGGGGAGGAGGCGGGCTGGGGATTTGGGGAAGGGGTTGGAATGGGGCGGAGAAGGGGTAGAGTTGGGGCGGGGCCGGGGGGGTGCGGGAAATTTTTTTTTGCTTGGGGCGGCAAAAAACTTGGAGCTGGCCCTGTCTGCAGTAAGTCTGAGGTGGGTGGGTTAGAAGAGGCTCATAGGTAGCTGTGGTTCCCATAGCTGGTAAAGAAAGGGGCTTTTACCCATGGAGGCACGATCTGGGTTATTGTACCCAAACTCTATGTAGGGTAATAGCAAGGACCAGTCATCTTGGTGGTGATTAATGTAACAATCTAAAATCTGATTGACCCTTACTGTCTGTCCACTGGACTGAGGATGGTAGGCAGAGGCACAGCTGGACCCACAGGAGATGCAAGGCCTTGTGCCAGAATCAGGCTGTAAATTGTGACCCTTGATTGGAAGTGACTTGATCCAGTAGTCCATGGAGATGGACCACATGGCTAATCCATAGCTGGGCTGTTTCTTCAGCAGAGGGTACACCAGTGCAGGACATGAAGTGGGCCATTTTGGTGGTCTGCCACCATCAAGATTATTATAGGCTCTGGGAGCTCCACAAGAAAATCCAATGCAATAGCAGCCTAGGGTCAGGACAGTGTGTCTAGAGGTTGAAGTAGACTGCAAGGCATGTGATGTGGTGTTTTGGCTCTAGCACACGTATTGCAGGACACGATGAAGGCCTGTATTATGGTGTGCATTCGGGGTGACCAGAAAAGATGGGACGTCAATCGCTGAGCTTTAGAGCAAGCCAAGTGTTCTTCCGGGGGGAGTTGTGGCATAGCTGTAAGGCTGCCACTCTTGCCTGACCCGGAGGAATGTAAATGCAGTTATTCACCGGATATCGTGTGGTTCCCTGTCGATGGCAGCTAGTTTGTCAGGCAGAATTCCTGAGGCAGAGAAAGATCTGGACCAGACAATAGGCACAGCGGTCTTTGACAGGGTGGAGCCCAGTTGTATGAACAACTCCGTTTCCTTCTCTGGCTTAAATAAGGGCTGTGGCCCAATGAGGAGCCTTAGACTTCTCCCAATCAGAGTAGAGGGGCAGGGCTTATGCCCCAGTTGGGCTTCATGAACACTGGTCCCAGCTGTTGTGAACTGCTGCATGATGGACTGGGGTGTGATGACTTACAATACATCAATGGATCCAGGGTTCAAAGCCCATGGGGCCTGATAGAACCATCAAAGCCCAAGAAGGCTGTACTATGTATATGAAACGCATCTTACCTATATGGGATGGAATTTCGCACTGATATGATCCCTCAGTGTAATGCTGCTTCACTGCTTTTTTGGCAGCATAAAGGCCACAGTGAAACAAAAATGTTAATGAATGAGGGCTACAAAATGGTGCAGATTTTCTCAATTTTCAATAAAAAAAAGATAGTGGCCCATATTTTCAAAACTAGTCCCTATTTAGATGCCTAAGGGTAGGATTTTTCAGAAGGGCCTTAGGGTATGCAAACACTGCAAAAAAAAAAAAAATCCCATGGCAACAAGTCTCAGAGCCTAGGTCAATTAACTCGGGTTTGCAGGGCTCACACTATGGGGCTAAAAATAGTGTAGATGTTCTCACTCAGGCTGGAGCCTGGGGTCTGAGACTCCCTCTCCTTGCTGTGTTTCACAGACTGAGCTCCAGCCTGAGTTGGAATGTCTACATGGCACAAGGGACTGGAGCGTAGACGGTCTGGCCTAGCGCTCACAGCTGGGCTGGGGGCCACACATTAGCTCACTGACAGAATAGTTCAGCATGTCACTAGGTTATTTGCTCCACTGTAAAATTAGCTCTTCAAAGAGAACACAGTAAACTGTTGTTTCAGGTCATTCAAAAATAACAGTGCTCTTTATTGACAGCTTTTCCCCCGACATTCAAAATTACTGGATTTTTCTATGTATTCAGTGTGGCTAGTTGTGTTAACCCAAATTCCAGTTTAGATACAGCATTGGATCTCTCTGGCCTTAAGATACGCAGACCTATTGAGAAGCATTAGATGGTCTCAGACTACATCTTAGGCAGTGATGAGCTGCTAAAATCTTAACAACCGGTTCCCTATAAAAGTTCTGTTTTAAGGGATGTGCCACAGTATGTATTTTTTGTACCAATAGGGTTACCATACATCTGTATTTTCCCAGCGGACGGCGATTTAAGAACCAAAAAGCCTGACATCTCCAGGAAAATACGGATGTATGTTAACCCTACCTAAAGTTCTTTTTTAAAAAGATGGGCCTGAACTAGAAATGAGCTCCGTTTCACATGTGTGGGTCCCCGCCACTCCCTGGGGGTGTGCTAGGGTGACCAGATGTCCCGATTTTATAGGGATAGTCTCGATTTTTGGGTCTTTTTCTTATATAGGCTCCTATTACTCCCCACCCCCGTCCCGATTTTTCACACTTGCTGTCTGGTCACCCTAGGGTGTGCACATGTGTGGGTCCCAGCTGCTCCCTGCCCCCCTCATTGAAGCAGGTGTGCAGGGTTACTGTCCTGGGAACTGCAGGGCACCAGTGGACGTGGGGCTGGCTGCAGACAGGGGCATGGGGCAGGGCTAGCTGGAGGCAGGGGGTGCGACACGTGCTGGCTGTGGGCAGGAGGCGCGGGCAGGGGCTGGCTGCAGGCAGGGGCGTGCAGCAGCGGGTGGCTGCGGGCAGGTCTGGCTGTGGGCAGGGGGTGGCTGCGGGCAGGGGGTGCAGCAGGGGCTGGCTGTGGGCAGGGGGTGGCTGCGGGCAGGGGGTGCAGCAGGGGCTGGCTGCGGGCAGGGGATGGCTGCGGGCAGCATGGTGGGAACTCACACAGGGACAGCAGCTCGGAGCAGCAGGACGCAGCCCAGGCCCAGCAGAGCAGCCAGGGACACACTAGGCAGCAGCAGGAGCCCCAGGGCCAGAGGTCCGAGGAGCAGCAGCAGCAACAGGGCCAGAAGGCAGCCCACATGACTCCCGCAGCGCAGCACCCCCCGCTGCCTGGGAGGAGGAATTACACGCTTCCTGGCCAGAGCCCATCAAAGCTTCCCTCACAGGGAAGCCAGTTAACAAGTGGTTCTAAAACCGCTTCAAAAATTAACAACCGGTTCGTGTGAACCGGTGTGAACCGGCTCCAGCTCACCACTGATCTTAGGGCTTGTCTCCACTTACCGGTGGACGATGCTGCGACGATCGATCCACCGGGGGTCGATTTAATGGGTCTAGTGAAGACCTACTAAATTGACTGCCGATCGCTTTCCCATCGACTCTGGTATTCCACCGGAACAAGAAGCATAAGGTAAGTTGATGGCAGAGTTTCTCCCGTCGACCCAGTGTGGTGTAGACACCGCAATAAGTCGACCTAAAGTACGTCGACTCCAGCTAGGTTATTCACCTAGCTGGAGTTGCGTAACTTAGGTCGACTTAACCCCATAGTGTAGAACTGCCCTTAGTGTCCCTCTCTCCACATAAAATCACCATAGGATTGTAGTAAATTTACAGTCTGGTTTCTGCAGATGAGTTAGACATCATTAGCTTCCTGATTGGAGTGCTGCAAACATCTCAATGGATTTCCCAATGAAAACATTTCCATTGTTCACCCCGCCCCTTTTCGTTAGCCTTGGCAGCCCTTAATTCAGTGCCACTGAGCTGACGAGTGGCTCATCACACTTTCAGTCACACTGTTGGGAACAACTTACCTGAGCAGTTTCCGTATTTTTCCTGTGAGGGTAGAAAATGCCAGGCTCAGCTCGGTCAGCTGCGTCATTTGGCTCATCTTTTCTCCAATAGTCATAAGGATTGGTTCATCCTCGGCTGCAAACCGCTGCACATTGAATGCTCTGGCCGGCAGGGTAAGTGATGTCAGTAGAGGAAAGTGGATGTTATTAAACAGCACTTCCAAGTGCTCCATTTCCAAACGAATATTGTGAACCACTTCAAGTTTGCGCAGCGAAGAGGGATCTGTGAGCTTTATGATGTAGAAAAGCTTTCGTAAAGCGAGACTGTCAGCTCTGAATGCCACACAACGAATTTTTAGTGGACAGTGGCACCTCATCAGTAAGGCTTGGACCACAAGTTCATAGTTCCGCTCTGTAACAAACAGGTCAATGAGAATGTCAATAGCAATATCAAAGATACATGGATGGAACTGCAGCCTTTGCATTTCGACAAGCAGCTCAAAACAGAGCTTTGATAGGAGCTCTGTCCTGGCCCACCTTCCCAGAGTCTTCTTACACTTGCAGAGCTGAACTTCAACATCTTTTATGCCTGTCAGGTCCACCACTTTCAGTCTCTTTGAGTATGGAGAAGAGCAATTCAACACATAATCTCTCAGCCCAACTAGACAACTTTCCAAACAAACACAGCATGCTCTGCTGCTGATGTCTTCCTGGTAATCCACTGTTGTCCCTAACAGTTTTCCTATATTAAAGTCTGCCAGGGGCCAGTTTTCCACCAGGTCATGGATCACTTCCCCCTGCTCCAGTAAATAACTGGCTTTAAAAAGAAGAGGAAAAAGGTTATGTGCAACACTGCTGAGACTTTTCCTGGCAAGCTGTGCATTCGATACCAATGCCTCAGCACTGATGAACCGCAGCGACTTCATTGTTGCCTTTGATTTCTTTCCGGCATTGAGGGTGGCTTCTGTGTTTAACTAAGGTTCTGGTTGCTTATCAGTCTTTATTTTTAGCTGCAGCTGCTGTCTGCTACTAAGTGAAATGTCTCTGGGAAGGTAAAATGAGTAGTCACATGCTGAGCCCTGACTTCTATTTTGGTACTAGTGACAGTCTGCACAAGTCACATATTTTGATTCATTTATTCAGGGACCATTTTGTTTATTTAACCTTCATTTTTATAATAAAGGTTAGTTTTTGATAAGTTCAGGCTGGCATCAAACAGGGCTGGCAGAGCTGTGAAAAGTACTTGTACATGGGAATAGTTCTCTATCTGCAATTAACCATTTTATTGTTTGCAGATTATTTTTAAAATAAAAACACTTTAGCTTTTTCTTGAAAGGTGATTAAACTAATTTAGATTTTAAGAAATATTAAATGTTAGTGTGCAGTGTTTACCACTAACTGGAGTTTCCATAGGTCTCCACTTTTTGGATTCCAAGCAATGTGGACCTGAAACCCTTTAGACAGCAGGTCAAAGGTAGGACTATGTGTTTTGAAACATGCACCTTAAGGCATCGTGCCTCTGTTGATGAAGAGAGATACACTGCTCCAGCTCCTTTGCTTTCTCACTAGAGCAGCTACTCCAAAGACAAGCAGGGATGCAGAATGTGGATCTGTGGGGGCAATCTTTTTAAGAACTCCAGTTACTGAGAAGTCTTTCTCCATGCAGAATATGCATCCCCACTTCTGGGGTCTGTTCCTGCAAGGTATTGAGTGCTCCTGCAAGACATCAAGTCTGATGCTGTTCACCATCTTGCAGGATTAGCTGGGCATACTGAACCTAATACTCAATAGGTGGCCTGCGGGCCAAATGTGGCCCACCAAGGCATACTGTGTGCCTGCCAGCTCACCTTAAAAAATGTTTATAATTAAATTCACAAACCGTGATACATTGCCTAGCATTTGCCTAGGACTACCTTCATAAGTAGCTGGCAGTGCTTAATTTGTAATGAAAGAGGTGTCGTTATTGCTACAGATGACACATTGATGAAAACAATGCAAGAATTCCTAAACATTCTGACTGAAAATTTTAAAATGCAATTTGAGAATTTTAATATTCAAAAGAATTTGCTTTTATTTTCATGATCCATTTGTTGTCTCTGCTAATGGACCTTGCCCTTCTGAAGCAATCAACATTTTTGATTCAATTGATGAAGATGCCTTTCAATTAGAAATTGTAAGGCTTCAGATTTCAGGAAAAATTCAGAGAAGTGGGACTTTGTGATTTCTGGACTCAGTATGTGACCAGTTTCAGAATAGCCAAAATCTACCCATCTATCTTTTAACATGTTCAGATCAACATACCTCTGCGAATCTGCATTTTCTACCATGAACATTATAAAAAACCAATACCAATCACCTGACAGATGAGTATCTTCACCAGTGCATCTTCACCAGTGCATGCACCTTGCCCTGACCTCCTACAAACCACTCTTCACAAAGCTTGCTGGAGATCATTGATGTCACCTCTCCCATTAGAGATTGCCACCAACAAGGTGGTAATGTTGATTTATAAACTTTGATAAAAGGTAGAAACACTAATACTTATGGTGCAATCAAGGTCTTTATTTATTGGCAGCTGAATTTTTTGTTGTTTTCTGTTTTTTTGGGGGGGTTTTTTGGTCAGCCTTCTGAGCAAATAGCCTGCCTCTTGTGATAAAATTCTCAAATCGGCCTGCAGGTAGATCTAATTGAGTATCACTGGTCTAGAGAATACTACAGTTTAAAGTACACTGGCATGCTGCTGCACTGAGGTGAGCATCCGACCTCTCCTCTGATCTACTTGACTGTAGTAGCTGTCTTACATATTTTAGATAAGTGGATATGAGTCCAACAAGCTTTAGCAGCAGCCCTGGCTATAGTGGAAAGGGCTTTGAGACTGTCTTGAAAAGGCACAATTAAGAGGTGCAATCTCTCTCTCTCTCTCTGACTTTGACAAATGCAATCTTTCCCTGTTTATCTCCATTCAGAATGCTGCTGCAAAGATCATTTTCCTATCCTGTTGCTTTGACCATGTCACCCTCTCTTTGAATCCCTCCACTGGCTCCCTCTGCACTGTCATATCTGTACTGTCAAATACGCTGATTGCCTTCACTTTCAAGGCATTCTCATTCGCTATCGAGTGTTGATACTCACCTCTGATTGGCCCATGATGCCAGCCTTCACTGCCCACTTGTTAAATTTTCAAACACACACCTTCATGCTCTCTCCCATGCTGCACTTCACTTCCCATAAACATCCACAAAACTACCTCACCCTCCTCCTCTGAAGCCTTCCCCAAATCCTTCCTTGCTGTGTTGCCCACAAAAAACTTGGCAATGGTGATGCTGCAGAGATCACTACCTATCATGCTGACCAACACTGTCTCATTGTTTCCTTGTACTCTCTTATCCCTCTGGATTCATCTGTTGTCTCTTGTCTTATACTTAGATTGTAAGCTCTGTGGGGCAAGGACCATCTTTTTTGTTCTGTTTGTACAGTGCCTAGCACAATGTGGTCCTGGACCATGACTAAGGTTAGGGTAGTACAAATACTAAATAAATAACAAGGGATGATCTATTGCACAATCTTTTTCAATAGTTATTGGCTAGATAGCAGATCCTCATTGACTTTTCCTTGTAGATGATGAAAATATATGGACATTTTAAAAATACAATTTCTCAGTATTAAAACTAAGCTCAACATCTGGTTTGTAGAAGACACCCTCTCCTTGATGAAGCCAGCATTCTGAAAAAATCGTCGGCAAAAATCCAGTGCGAGGGCAAAGCATTTTATCTTTAGAGATTAGAATCTTGTGGATAACCTGTAAAGACTTGGAGCTAGCTCCCTCATCTGGCAAAGGGTGATAGCTACTAAAAAGTCTTCTTTACAGAAAAAGAAAGCCTGGGGAAATCCACTCAGACTCAAAGTTTATTCACCTAGATTCCAGAGATCTCAAGGACAGCCACAAATTCATGAAACGTTGTGATGGCAACCAGATGGCGCATTAGGTGAGACGTTTTCAATCCTGATTAGGACAACAAGGAAGTGACTTGAGAACAGTCAACAATTAATAGGACATGTGCTTTGCTCCTGGGCCAGATCCTAAAGTCTTTACTCAAACTATCACTTGAAGTGAATGGGTGTTTTGCTTGAGTAAGGACTAAGTACAAACCAAACAAGAACCTTAGGGTTTGACCCATATATCTTAGTACATGGGCGGATAGAAGTGATGATAGGGTAAAGTGGAATAGCATGTGTCCCTTCAAAAGTAAGGAGCAATGGAGAATCTAGATGTTGCAGGGCCAGCTCACTGCTAGGGTGTCTCCTCCTGGCAGTTCTGGGGCATAGCTCCTTCCAGGTCCGATGCCCCCTTCCATCACTCATATGTGCATCCTGCTGCCTCGCTCTTACTCTGCAACTCAGCGTGCTCTCCCTTCATGGCTTGGCCCTCCAGCCAGGTTACTATGTTTTCCCCTTCCAGGGGTGTTATCAAAGTGTCTCCATCCAAACGGTCTCCAGCCGTCTTCCAATTCACTGCCCAGACTGTGCCACTTCTCCAGTGGCTACCAGGGGAAACCGGGCCCAACCTGTACTTCAGGTTCTGGCACAGGGAACCTCTAATCAGCAGCCAAGGTCCACAACATCCCACCTTGCTACCATTTTCCTGAACCTTTTTCTACTCTATACCTCTGTCAGACTTTCGCTCCACCACCATTCTGGGTAAATCCTTCCTTCATGGCCTGGAGCCCTGGACTTTCTAACTCTTCCCCGGGTTTCCTTCTCTTGCTAACGGTCAGAGAGTGGCCACAGGATTCTTCACTGCAGTCCCCTTCTGCTGCCAGCTTCCTGGTGTATTGTAGCCCCGCCTGTTCTTTCTCAGCTGGGCACCATCATCAATCTGGGGCTACTTAATCCCCTAATTCCGCTCTGAGGTGGCCTAGCCAGTTAACTGGCCCCTGCTCAGCCTCATTAACCCCTTCTAAGCTAGTAAGGAGTGAACACCCCATCACCATAGGGAATAAGGAAGATTGGGTTAGATATTTAGTTCACAAGGTTAGGACAATAAGATGGAGGGAAATGTCCTGTAAATTACATTTGGTTTCTTAACTGAATGTTTATAAAGTATCAGATGTACAGTGTGACACTGCACCCCATATTCATCATAGTGATATGATTATAGCATAATTATGATGCATTTTGTACAAGATGGGTCATGTGAGGTGTCATTGGAAAAGTTATGATTTGCCAAATATGATTATCCTATTTGTGTACATGTATCATTTTTGTTATCAGAGGTTACGAAGATTAACTATGTATCTGTATTTCAAATATGCTTACTGTGGGTAACACCCACAACTAGCCTTTCAGGTACAACACTGAAGAAGCTACACAGTGCTAATGGCTCATCAACAAAGACAATGGACCATGGAAGAGCTTAGCCTCCCTGAGCAAGTTTCAGCCAGACTACGCATAAAGGCTGCTATGACTCAGCAAGGCATACAAGAACATGTGACCAGACCACATGACACTGAACTCCATTTTGGTACCTATATTTTTCCACAAACTGGACTGGGAACTTATCTTTGAACAAAGGGTTCCCCTCATATGGAAAAGCTCTATAAGGTGAGGAGTGACATCATCTCTTAACCTCACTCCCCCTACTCCTAAGGAACAAAGACTAAACTGGGGGAAGTGCTGGTCCCCGGCTAAAGGGATTTCTAGCCTCTTTATGGAAACTTGATGGACTGCTTGTATCATCAGTCAGGGTGAGAAATTGCTAATTCAAATCCTATCTACTATATTAGGCCTAGTTTATGTTTTTTGGTTTATTTGCTAGGTAATCTGCTTTCGTCTCTTTGCTATCACTTATAATCACTTAAAATCTACCTTTTGTAGTGAATACACTTGTTTTATGTTTTATCTTAACCAATGTGTCTTTAAGTGAAGTGTCTGGGAAAATCTCATCTTGGCTAACACAAGTTTGTTGTGCATAATTTCCCCACATCGAGGGGAAAGTGACCTATATTAATGAGCTTGCATTGTACAGCTCCCTATGCAGTGCAAAATCATATAATACTGGGTTTATACTCCAGCAAGGGTGCAAGGCTGGGGAGCTGGGAAACTAGCTATTGTCTTCGGTCTGTCCTTGAGTGGCTTAGCTAAAGCACTCAGGTAGCTCAGTTGGATGTGTGGTGCCACCTGCTGTTGTGTTGGGTGATAACAGGACCTGGAGAGGCAGTGTGAGCAGGACCAGCCCAGCTGAATGGTAAGGGGGCAAAGCGATTCCCATAGCTCCCAGACTGCACTCCAGGGGTGACAACCCATCACATACAAGTTCATAAAATTCCCATCTATTAAAGTTAGTCCTCCAAGACCAATTCATTTTATCCCAATGCTTGATATCTTATTGTTCCATAACAAATGTCATGATGCAACATCCTGGTATCTTGGGGAAATTTTTCATATCCTGCAGGCCTGCGTTCAGAATGCAGAACAGCCCCATCAAATTATCAAAGTGTGGATGGCTGATAACATTAGATATAGAGGAGTCATTTGGAGCTCCGAGGTTTTTCTGGATCAGTTCAGTGCTCTCTGTAACAACAAGCCCTACTGGAAGGTGCTGCTTATTTTGTCCTGTGACACAAAAATAGTGATGTGACAATAGAAACACCCTCCCCCCATACACACACCTTAATTAAGGGTAAGCTTGGCAGTTGCCTACAAAGGAGAGTGAGGGGAATGAAACTTTAGTGTCCTGTACTAGTTACCCACATTGCAGGTCACAGCATAGGTAAGCACCATAAGAGTGCTACACCCCTTCCTGTGCAGGCAGGGGTGAAGAATGAATATAGACTTTGACTTTATCGCCCAATGCGCCAGCCAGCATAGCTGAACTGACAGGGAGGGAGAAATAAAGAGCTGGCACAGATTATTCCCCCCCAATGCAAAGGGAGAAGCAGGGACTGAACTGTGACTTTCCAAGGGACAGCACAGCTAGACGCTGCCTTTGCTCAGGATAGATTACATTGTTACAATGTAGCCCTAAATTGGGGATTCTTGTATCTTTGTCTATTTATCTTTTATTATCTATCTAGGGTCTTATGCCAAGAGGAGAAGGCGAGTGCCTTCCAGATACCACTACTGTAAATGGTCAGTCGACTACTTTCTTCCCTATTTCCCCTCTGTCACTAATTTATTTATTCATCACACCCCTGCCTCACAAAGGGTGTGAGTCAGTCCTATGAATGCCCTATAGTTATAATGCCCTCTTGGAAACCCATCAGAATCACAATTTTATCATAAAACAGAAGATTAAAAACCTGATAGATACTGCTCAAAGTTTCATGATTTTACAGCACTCTCAAGTACTTGGTTGGAAAAAAAAAAAAAAGAACATCACATACAATAAAAATAAATGTAACGGTAGAAATTGTTTTGTTTATTTTTTTAAAAAAAATTATTAAACAAGGGCAGTGTTTGAAGTAACAAAAGTCAAACTGTTTTCAACAATCCATGAACAATAATATGTTTTCATATTTGATATTTGAAAATGATTACAAATAATTATTTCTATTTTTAATCTCTAGAAAATGCCATATTCTAACAGAAGTCCATGTTTACTATGATTGCAGGAACTCATGTTGCCTTTGTGGTATGCTGGAGAAGACACTAATAAGTAGATAAAAATGGATCTGCTGTAATGGGCAGCAATAAAATAATATTTACAAAAGTTCCAAGCAGTTTGTATAGTTTTCCTTTTGTACAGATATTAGTTCATTTATTAAGGATTTCTACATTTACAGGATTGCACAAAATATAGTAACATCTACAACATCACCACCTGCTATATACAAGATTCAGGTTAAGACAGAAAATAACATTCTAATTTGCCACACACATGTACAAAGCCAAGTTCTACCCTTGCAGGCCTTCAATGCCACTCCCTGGAATCAGTGGACCTGCATGCTTATTTGAGAGAAGAATTTGGTTCATATTTTGGAAGTGCAGATTAAGAACTCTGCAACAAAACTGCCTTTAAAATGACAAAGAAAAAATAAGATGTCTCTTCTCTGGTCATTTAAAAAAATGTTTAGATTTTGATTTTGCTGATGATGAAATATCCAGTAAGAGAGAGTCCATGAAGTGTGTCACAGGTTTTTCATCACAACGTGAATTTGGGACGATCTGCAACAGCAGGGTCAGCATGGCTGAAAATGTCTTCATAGTAATTTGACTCATAGCTGTCAAAACAATCAACAGGTTACAGTAAGTTTTACTATCTTTAGTTAAAAGCAGGACACCACAACTAGCATAGTGAAGCATTCAATCTATTTAGACATTAGCACTTCGGTTATTATTATGTTGAACTACGGTGATAAAAATAAAATTCAGTTTAATTGCTTGAGATTGAAAGTTTTTCAATTAATACAAAAATGGATCAGTCAATGCAATCTATGTGTATGAAAAATATTCCTTAAGTCCATTTTAATAGATTTCAAAGAACAGTTAACCTAACTGTAAATGGTTATTAAAATGATCCGTTTTAAAATTAAGGCTTTTCAGCAGTGCTCAGCATTGGCCTAACTCTGTTCCATCAAAGCCTATGGTCTGACTTCAGTGGGAGCAGTCAGGCCAGCACACAGAGCTTTAGAAAATGTGACACTACGTGTATAAAGAATCTTTAACTGGTATCAGAAATTCTTACGTACGAAAGCTATATAGAAAGAAATACCCAGTTTCAGTTTTATAATCTACTACAGAATGTAAACTCTATTGACTTCAATGGAGTTACTCCCGACTGAGATCAAAGTGTGTGTGAGAGAGGAATCTGACTCTTTAATTCATGAATTACACACAAATGCTGCCATTTTAATTGAGTCATTTCAACATCCATTGGTTTATTTGTGTAAATATGGAGTCTTACAAAGTCAGTTGTGCTGTGCAAAAGTATAAACCTTTACTTATTAGCTGGTTAGATTTGTAAGGGGGAAGGGAGAGGGAATTGGGGGGAGGGATAGCTCAGTGGTTTGAGCATTGGCCTGCTAAACCCAGGGTTGTGAGTTCAATTCTTGAGGGGGCCATTTAGGGATTTGGGGATAGCTCCTGCTTTGAGCAGGGGGTTGGACTAGATGACCTTCTGAGGTCCCTTCCAACCCTGATATTCTATGAATTGTGGGTTTTATGATAAAAGCATGAAATTTGCCTCAGTGTTAGGACATGATCTAATAAAGATTTTCAGATATGGGGCTATCGCCAGCTCATGCAAGTTGGCTGTAGCAGCCATTTAAAAAACATTGTCATAATCAGCAAATAATGTTTTACAATTGGACATACAAGGGGTGTATTCTTGGTTTTGCTTCAACAAGACCTTAAAATTGGTGTAAGGACTCATTTTGTACTAATTTTGATGGTCAGTGTGGTCTTGGAAGAATTTAATCACATTTCTCTTTTTTCTTCCAGATATTACTTTGGTTGTGTGAAAGCTGCTTTGTGTTTGGGTAATATTAACTATACACAGTAGTGAAAGATACAGATTACTATTGGCTGTTACTGGTGCTTCAAACCTGTCAAAAAGATACAAGCTTGTTTGAGAACCAGGTCCGTCAACGGAGACATTCCATTCCTCTACTGACTGAGGCAAGCGTGCACTTTGTCAGGAAGAAACAACTATAGAGTTGATTAATCCAGCAGAATCAAAAAGAGAGCATGTTGGATCTGGCCATCAAACTCTAGCAGAAAATATCAGATGTTTCCATAAGATGAATGCACTTCCCATATCCACAGACAGATGATTAGATAATGGTGATGGTACTGAGAAAACTTTGAACAAGGCACAAATCCTGCTCTATCAAGTTTTAAAAAAAATCTGAAAAAGCTGTGGATCACCCTGATGAACTGCAGAGGAAATACACATGCTTAGGTGACCAAAACAAAGGACCTCCAGAAAAAGAAAGGTGCTTTATTTGTGAAATGAACATACCATCAGAAGACCTCCATGAAGCTTCTACTCTCAGCATTGATAGTTGAGTCCACAACTGTGCACTTTAGCTGCAAGACCAGTGCTTGCTTGCAAACCTAAGTGCAGGGAACTTAGTGGCCCAAGGGACAAAGTATCATGCAAGACGTTTGGTGTCTCTCTACAACAAAGTAAGGGGGAAGAAATCTGAGCAAAGCAACACAGAGAAGATATCACATGGAACTGCCTCTTCTGAACTGATAACATAGATTGAAGAGACAAGACTGAATGAAGACATGGGTGCAGGGTTTAAACTAGCTGTCCTCACGATGCTCTATACAGCTAGACTAGAACAGCTGCCTGCGCGCATTCACAACACAGTGAAATAAAATCCCATATCCTTTCACACATTCCAGCTCTCCAAGCACACAAAGAAGGATGTGATGTGCTCCTTGCCTTCAACCTGGGCATTAAACTTGTCCTCTGAAGTGCACGTGAGGAAAACTGATGAAGCAGCATTTCACCTATCCCAAACAGAAAAAAATATTCAAAGGGACCTGTTTTAAACAAAAACACAGTCTACTTGCATCATTTGACCCAGGATGCCAGGCAAAATCTGTGCTGGAGTCACTACTGGCACTGATGTCCATGATATTGTGTGGTTCAAACATTAAAACTCAGAACAAGTTTCCATTTATCCAGCTACCTTTATTTTGGCACAGCTGTTGCAGTACAACAATAATATCCATTGCCGTGAAGGAACAGAAAGTTTGTACCACAACAAAGCTCGAGAAATGCCTTTTCCAGTCTACACTAGTTTGATACTTCATGCACTGTCATGAAAAAGTGAGCTAGTAGATACTTCCTTTAAACCTGGATAGTCCACTATCTCCTGTGACAGACTGTTGGCCTCTCTACCAGCATGGCAAACAACGCGTGCCAACACTCCAAGGACAAGAATGTAGTCTGTCCACTCAAGCTCCGTGGTAGTCTGTTCACTGTTGCAGCCATAGACAACATAGACCACAATCCTAGCTCCACCACAGCAACAGACTCCTCCCAGAGAACTGGGACATCACATTTTCAGCATCCTCAAGTGGAGGTAGTTGTCCACAGAATTCCGGCCCTGGACTGTGAGACTGCAGCATCAGTGAAGAAGTCTATATCATCACTTCCTGAGTCCTATAGAATTGTCCCTCCAACGATTTTGAAGAAAACCAATGCTGCCATCCCTAATGCAAATATTGAAATGAAAACAGACTGCCAATTGATTACGCAAACCCCGCAAGAAGAATGCAGGTGGCTTGAACAAGTAAGGCAAGCAGCAAGTCTGGATACCTTCAATGGAGATCAAGCCACTTTCTGGGCAGCTTACCATCCCGGACTTCGCCCCAGCCATCACTGCGCTTCTTCCCCTCTTTCCAGATGACTCCAAGTCTGTGCAATGATTCGTCAGGCCATGGATGTGATAAGGAATGCTGTGCACCGCCTAAATCCATGTGCCAGTGATCACTGTGGATCAACTCCTTTTCAGCATAATCAAACTGATAGAGTTGACCTGGCCTGCTGGGAATGGAGAGGACAAATTTGTTGTTATGTTGAGTGGTCTTCATCTGGAAATGGCAAGTCTAAAGCTGATTGAGATTGGCTAGAAGACAGTGGATGGACAGAAGCCCTTGTTCAGGCCAAAGTGGCTTCCCCAGGAACAGCTGACTCCTTCCTGAATGTGTCTCGTGCTAGGCGGCCCACCAGTGGCCAGTACATCTTGCTCTATAATGCATACACACAGTATACCCAAGGTCTCAGGGAAGATGAGGCCACATGGGGTAATATAAATGGTGTGGCAAGTGGAAACTAGAAAACCCAACATTCCACTTTTGACATACCACACTTAATCTGGAGCTTCTTGTCTTGATCTATGTGCTGTCAATCTGTCAAACCTTGCGTTATACACTGAATGCCTTGGAAAGCTGTCACTGTGGTTCTTTGCATTAGATCATACTAATTATGCTCAATAGGTGTCTGTTCATTCACAGGATAAGGTAAGCCTTCACACAGTGTATCCAGACACAGCTACAGAGTTCCTAAACAGGAAATCCACAGTTTGCAAGACCCAGCATGTTTTCTCTGTAATTGCGCTTGACCAAGCTCATGAGCAAAATAATGCCATTATCAAAGGGCATAGTGGAGCTGTTGGTCTAACACAAAGTCCAGAGGCCCTTCGGCGGTGGATGATAGCGGGACCAGAGGTAGCCAGGGTGATAGGAGAATTTGAAGCCACAGCAGAGAAAGGAACCACCTGAAAAGGGGGTAACACAAAGCACCATGAGCAGATGATAGTGCCCAGGCTTCGTTTACACAACATGTCAAGGCACTTGTTGAGGTCATAGAAGACATGAGCAACCTCTTCTCAGAGGAGAGTGTAGACTTAATTAAACTGGACACTGAAGACATTGCAGCAGCAGTTCATCTCATTTAAAACAGAGAGATTGCAAGACAAAACCAAGTCATTAACAGAGCCTATCAAGCAAAATAAACTCCCCTTGTTCAGCAAGCCTCCTGCAAGGGAGATCTCCAGGACCAAATTGCAGCTCTTCTTCTTGAAAAATGGTGGGGAATGCAATGTTTCAATATACTGAAGACTGAAAGACTTCCTTGTTTCTTAATTCATTTTAGGCTGCATGTTTATGTAAGCTGCCTTTTCAATCTTTTTGAGACACAGAAATATCCTGTTAAGCATAGACCGATCTGAAATATCGTTATTAGCAAAGAGAAATGTAACTTTCTGTTCATGAACAGAAACTTGTAAACTTATTGTTATATTTCTATGTAATTAATATTTCTGTAAATACTCCTTGATGACACACTACAAAGCATGTTAATTCTAAGTATTTTTGTATAATCTCAAGCCATCACATTTCATTGCTTTAGTTTTTAGGACACCTAGGACAATAGGAATATAAAAATACAAAATAAAATACAAAAAAACACAGTGGGTGGTTTAATACTATAAACAGTCAGTATCTGAAAAACATTAGAAAAAATGCATTCAGAATTTAAAATGGCTGCCACGGTCAGCATGGGATGAGTTGGTGATGGCCCCATATTTGAAAATCTTTATAGGTCATGCCCTAAGACTCTGGGAAATGTCATGCTTTTATCATAAAACCCACATTCTTTCACAAATCTGATCAGCTGTATGAGAAATAAAAAGAATAAAATGAAGGACTAATTCATTAGGCAAAGAAAAAAATCCCTCTCCCTAAAAACTCACTATTGGGTAGTTGCTGAGGTTTAGCCAATCTGTACAGAAAGCACGGTAGAGAGTATGTGGAAAACTGGCCTAAAACTTACCTTTGCACATCTCTGTTGTGATGACTGTGTGCAGAGGCAGTTCTCTTTGTGTTCTTGTTCCTTATCTAACACATTAGTTGGGTATGTATCTTGGGGCATATTGTACCAATTTTTAGGCAAAGATTCCCCTTTGACTTCACTGAGAATTCATTTTAAGATTCCCTATTGACTTCAATGAGAGTTCATTTTAAGAACTGATGGTGCGATAAATCTTTGGTTTCTGACAACATGCGGTCTCTTCCATTCTTAAATTGTATTTGGGAATTTTATAAATGTTATTTGTAAAGTTGGTCAAAATTTTTCTCAAAAAAAGATTTTTTTTGTGAAAAATGGCCTATTTTAGGAAACTAAACTTTTTTGTGAGAACTTACTGGCATTACCAAAGTTTTTTGCTTTTTGAAAAAATATTCCCTGGCATTTTTAATCCATATATTATTTGCAATGTTATTGAAATGTTTATCAAAATCATTTTAGAAATCATTATTGAAATGACTAGCTTACTGAAAACTCTGTTTCCAGTAAGAAAATGCGATTCTCAGGAACTGAAAAATTTAGCTTACTTTAATAAAAATTGATAATATTTTGATTAAAAACTCATGAAAAACACCATGGAAAATGGTTCCATTTCAAACTCTGTGAAACAGAAACAATTTGAAATTTCAGGGTTTTTTGTTTTGTTTTCTGTTTTGCTTTTGTGAATGTGTTTTTCCTCTTTTCTTCCCAGTTATTTCGTCGTTATTTATTGACTTTACATTACTTTAACATGAAATGAATAATACAGGGCATTTCTCTAGCTACACAAGGGAGACTGAGTGTTTTCCCTCCAAACACTCCCATATTTTTGTACAAATACAAACTGTATATATGGTAGCCTGACCTATAGCAGCAGAGCCTGGAACAGTCTGCCTCTGGCATCCCTGGCCACACAAACAGGTTAGTCAATTCTAGTGCTGTAACTCCCCCCAAAGGCCAGGCAGTCCTTGTGTGTGTATTTGCGAGCCAGGAGGTAGCAGGGGATGACAGAGGGTCTGTCTACACTACAGTTAAACACCTGTGGCTGACCTGTGCCAGCTGATTCAGGGTCCCAGGGCTCAGGCTAAGTCTGTTGAATTGAGGTGTAGATGTTTGGACTCAGGCTGGACCCTGGACTCTAGGACCCTGCGAGGTGGGAGGGTCCCAGAGCTTGGGCTGTAGCCCAAGTCCTAAAGTCTACACCACAATTAAACAGCCCCTTAAGCCAAGCCTTGGGAGCCTGAGTCAGCTGGCACAGGCCAGCCCCGGATGTTTAATTGCAGTGTAGACATACCCTGAAGGGCTGCAGTTGGGCTTGGGAATCAGGAGTTGTTGAGCAGGAGAGGCAGGGAGTTTATCTGCATGGACTTTCCTACCTCTGGCTGCTACCTACCATGACAGGCTAACCTCCTAGAGACAAGCTCAGCCTGCTGTATGCAGCCAGCCCCTTCAGCCTACCAGGCTTTGAATCCAGGCATTCCGTGCTGGATTCTGTCTTTACTATTCAGTAAGCGCATGCTAGAAATGCATCATCTCCATCAGCACCATACCTCTTCGTTGGCATAAACACCATTGTTTAAAATTAAACAGTTAAGAAGACATGTATATGTACATACATAATAGACACATACCAAACGGATAAGCAAAAATAGACAGTGCTGCTCTATGTCAGGCATTATGCAAATAGTAGAATGTAGACCCCATTATGTCATTTCATACCATTGTTATAGCAGCATGTGTACAACCTACAAAGCAAATTTCTGTGGGCCAGAGATGCAGATATGAGAAAGGGCAAACATTCAGTGAAGGAAGAGAGTGAATTACAGGGAGAAAGTATAGTACTTTTATACCAGAGCACTCTCTAGAGAAGATTGTTAATAAGAGGTGACACAAATAGGATTCAATAACTTTTCTAATATTGTTAGAACATGCAGATCAGTTTTAAGACATTCTCTCGTGCCCCAATTTAATTGGTTATTATCTTATAATTAACGTGGCAGCCTGGAGTCTTTTTTATTAGCTTGATCATTTTAGTATAAGGATTGAGCTGAGAAAACCAGTTACTTACTGAATTAATGCCTGTCAGTCAAACCATTGTTGAGAGGCCTAATACATGAGAGGTTTTGTTCTGACGGAAAAGGGAGGGAAATCTAATTAAAACCAACATTACAGTTTGCTAGGAATAACCTGGATCATACTAACATAACAACGGGATCATCAGAACATTTTCTTCACAATGGCACATCATATAACATTCTCCTGGTTCTAGGGATAGTTCAAAAATGTGTCCTTAAACATTTCTAAACACTACCTCTGCTTAATCATAAGAAACTGAAGTTGAAAATATTGGATATCATCAATATGTTTTGTTTCATACAATAAAAATATAAGATGCACCATCATCTTTATTAATCATCTTCCTGATTTTATACATGCAGCAGGAAATCGTTCATAATAATGTCCCCAAAACACATTTAGCACATTTTTACATTTTGGTTTATAAGAAAATGATATCTTAAAGTTATTTGTTGATATGTCCCTTAAATTGCTCTTGAAATTCATAGAGCTCTGTGTGGCTCAAAAGCTTATCTCTCTCACCAAAAGAAGTTGGTTCAGTAAAAAAAATATTACCTCACCCACCATTAGGGTTGCCAACTTGGTAATGGACACTCCAGCAGGAGTGCCGGAACCTTCCCTGCCCTGCCTCTTCCCCCTGAGGCCCCAGCCCTGCCCCACTTCTTCCCCACCAAAGCCCTGCCCCTGCCCCATAGGCCCTGTTCCACCTCTTCCCCCACGACTCCGCCCACTCCACTCCTTTTCCCTCCTCCTCCCCCATTACTCGTTGCTTTTCCCTTCGCACCCCCTGCCCGGGTCAGGAGGGAATCACCTGTGGAGCTGCAGCCGCCCAACACCTGGCTAAGTAGGGCTAGCACGGGTGATGACCCAGCACCTCCCCGTCTCCTCCGCCCGCAGTGACCAGACACTGTCAGGCGCCCTTTTTGACTGGACTTTCCAGTCAAAAATTGGGCACCTGGCCACCCTACCCACCATGTCTCTCTAACATCCTGGGACTGAGATGGCTACACCTACACTGCATATTTGAAATCCAGAGGCCTAATCTGACACTCGTAATCCTCAAACCAATGGGAATTTTCTCTCTCTGATAAACTCAGGATCAGGACCCAGCTATTTTCAGAGTAGTTACTTTTCTATGTAGTCTCTAAACGGGCATCCAAATTACTTTTTTATGCAAACCATAAAATCCACAGTTCTCCTCCATGATGGTTTTATCTGTTGCACATCCCTATCAGAACCCATTTCCTCAATTGTATGCCTCTGCACCTTGAGGTCTTTAAACCACGATTTGAGAACTTCAATAACTCAGACATAGGTTAGGGGTTTGATACAGGAGTGGGTGGGTGAGATTCTGTGGTCTGTGTTGTGCAGGAGGTCAGACTAGATGATCATAATGGTCCCTTTTGATCAGGGCTGGCTCTAGGATTTTTGC
>NC_048299.1:109676067-109683575 GCF_013100865.1 Trachemys scripta elegans
GGGGAGCAAGGGAACCAACAGGAGTCTCACACAGCAATGCAGAGGTCAGAGTGTCACCACAGAAGACATGTTTTACACTTTCATCTTCCCGTAGATTAATCAATATGCAGGGTTAACAGTAAGAAATAAGGCTGTGAAAGCTCAAAGGGGTTTCATTAACAATTTAGAGCCAAGTGCTCCAGATTCTTCAGTAAATCCCCAGCCCACCAAAGCACTTAAGCATATGCTTGAATTTAAACATGTAAGTAGTGCCTTTCACATCAGTGGGATTATTCATAAGCTTAAGTGCTTTGCTGGATCAGCACTTACGTTCACCCTTGCTCACGTTAAAAAAAGGAGTGCAATGTATGCCTAAAAGGAGCCCAACTCCTGAGCTGTGGACTGTTGGAGATGTTCTCTATTTAACTGTGGCAGGAAGGGCAACACAAATGCCATGCACCTGGAGTGAGGTGTAAGCCAAAAAATGGAGGCGGTTTAGAGAAATGTATGCTGAACATTGAACTTACAGACAAGCTCATCTACATTGCCTCCAAAATGCAGCAGAACCACGGACACTCTGTGCTTAATGTATTCCATCTACAGCTGGAATAAGTCAGCACCGTGTTCTTGATTCACTTCTCCCTGGCTGGTTTGGCAAGGAGAAGTTTAATGCATGTCTCGGCTGGTGTCTGGAGTCAAGGGAAGATAGATAGGGCCCCCATTCTGATCCATATTGGTGAGGAGGCCTTGATTTAATCCTGGATCAGGGAAGCTCTAGCTTCCTTCAGCTTTAGGTAGGTGAAAGAGCAGTCTGTGGGTGCCACATCCAGGGGATCCATAAACTCATGGATTGCACTGCTTACCAGCCAGATAACAGCTGTGTTATACTGGCTACATTTTGGCAGGGTGTTCCGTTGGTAGGAGAATTTGGCCTATATTCTGTGACTTCCTGTTTCCGTATAGAACAATAGAATACTTGGAATCAGTATGAGTTTGTTTTAGTTTGTTCATTTCCTTAGGTGGTTTAGGGCCAATTTTTCAGACCTTAGTTAGTTGTGCATTTGTGCACACGCAAATGTATTATTTTGTATGTGCACTATGGTTAGATATTCATAAATTCCAATTTCTGTACTTGCAGGCTAGATAGATTACCATCCAACCATGTACACATACAAATCCCAATTTGCACACCAGCATCCAGTCCAACTTTGCACAAGCAAAGTAGCTATGTATTTGCACTTGTGCTAATCAAATCCTTAACACATCATGTATTTGATTTATCCCCAATGAAATCTAGATGGTCCCCTGGAAACACAGCATGGATATTTGTATACAGGACCAGCCCGCATGGATCATGTTGTCATTAATGTCCGTGAGTAAACAGAGATTTTCATTATAGATGAAATAAAAATCACACAGTACACTGTTGTAGTATTCAAGCACAAGGGACACGAGCCTTAAAAAGGTGATTGCTCTGACTAATTCTAACCTTAGTAGCATCCGGCACTTTATTTCCTAATTGTTTCAGCTTTACAAGTTGTATACTTTGTGAACCTCTCCCTTAAAATCACTGTTGCTTGTGGCAACATTAATTACCAGTATTCATTGTGTTCTAACTCTAATTTTGTTCAAGTCAACATGTAACCAAGTGACATATAGGACCTCGGAGATACTCTGCTGACTGCACATCCTGTTGGGTTGTATCCTCTAGCCTTTGTCCTCTATTGTAATGTAATACATTATCAGCAGTGCTGACCAGTAGGAAGCTCTATACTTTATTTGTCTACAGAGGTTAACTTGAAGGGCACCTGCAACTCTCAGATGGGTGCTGGCTCCAGACTTCATGGTGTTACAGTTTCTGGGAGGAGTGCAGAGACTGCATATAATCGTTGTCACTCAGACTCAGTGTGTGAGTGAGAAGCGAGAAGTGCATTGTAGCCCTGCTTTCTTTATGGTGCCAGGCTATGTATGGAGTTGCAGTCAAAGCAAGGTGTTCAAGAGAGACTGGGGTTTCATTCTCAGGGCTTTCGGGGGGTGCCTCTTTTTTGGGATTTAGACTCGGTTATACTCCTGCAGCTTGAAATTCTTTTGTGAGGGCTACTGAAGAGACTTTTCACAGCAGGAGGCCAACAGCTGCCAATCCCAGCGCTGTTTATTAACTGTTGCTTTTAGCCACCACGGTCAAGATGCAGCTTCTATTACTCTAGCATTACTGCGCAAGTGGCACTTAATTTGTTTGTGTCATCCAATTTTAAGTGCTCTCTCCAAATCCATAAAGCCAGATTCTGCTACATTTACACTGAGTAGGGACTTACTCCCCAAGAAGTCCCCATTAAATCAATAAGACTATTCACAGAATAAGGTACAACATGACTAATGCTAGCAGAGTATGGCCAATACAAATACATTCTACCTACATAAAAAATAATAGAAATGTTGACCTTCTCCTGCATGGGCAGTTCAGAGCAGTTAATGTATACGGGCCAAATTCTGTTCTCAGTTTCACCAGTGTATGTCACAGTCATTCTGCTGAACTCAGAGTAGAATTGTAATTGAAAGCAGCATTTGGACCAGGAAAGGGTTTTAAAGTGAATAGAGTTGCTGGTGAAAGGTGCTGGGTTGACAGCCCTGGAGTGTGAAGTTCTTTGTTTATCCAAAGACACTGGTAGCGCATTGCCCTGCAGGGATCACCCCCTCCGGATGAAAGGGTAGTACAGCCTCCAGGTCTATTCAGTCCTTCATCTCTCTGATGGAACTGCCACCAAGAGGGTGCAATAATGGCCAACTGTGTTGTTAGCTCTGTGATGTGGGCCTTTGCCTGACAGGGAACAGGCTCCGACTACCAGCTCTTTTTACTGTTCCAAGGGGTTAAAAGAACAAGCATGGATTTCCCCTGTGAACATAAGTTGTTTCTAAAATAGAGATTCTAAAATCCATCAGCTATAAAACTGTATCAAAAATGTCTATATTTAAACCTACAACACTAAGGGCCAAACCCTGCTCTGATTCACACCCATACAAGCCCACTGGAATCACCATTGCAACTATGAGGCACTGTGCAATGATGCAACCCAAAGGAAGTCAATAGGTTGCATGATAGCAGAATTTGGCTCTAAGAGTCTTACTGAGTTCAATGTGAAGTATGCGCAGATCAAGACCCGACCATCAGGGTCTTGGAAAACAGCTTAGTTCAGTATTGCCATGTTGGTAAAATGATTGGTAATCATAATAAGTGAAATCAATGAAGGCTTTTTGTATGACTTGTGAGCTAAAAGGTGAAATACTTACCGCTGTGACATACTGGTTGGTGTGTTTTGATCTAGGATTCTTCTCAGGGAGAGCAGGAGATGTGCACTGGGAAGGAGGTTTAGAGCCAGGATTTGAAGCACCTTCATCCAAGAACGTCTCTGTAGAGAGCTGGGACAATCCAGGATGGACACAGCTACTAAAACCACTCACACTTTCACCCGAAGTGCACTGGGATGATTCTGAACTCTCTGTGACTATAAACAGGAAGAAAGTGTGCAAAGTTAGATCTGGCTAGGCCTGTAGTCTAACAGTCTTTACACATTTAAAGACAATATATCTTCCAGTGTCTAATATTTTCGGACTCTGCTGATCCAAACTGAACACTATACTTTGAGTGTGGCCCAACCAGTTCTTTATAAAGTGACAGACAATCTCCTTAGATGTATATACCCTTCTTGATAAAAGCCACCATCCTAACAGCCTTCTCCATTGGTGTGGGCATTGGACTGAGGGGGAGCGCACACACACAGACACACACAAAAAGCTTGTAAGAAGGCTAAGATCGCCTAGCCCTAAGGAGTAGTGCAGTGCCTGTGCAGTGATGTGGGAGTCAGTGTCACCATTGTTTCCCTTATTTGGTTCATGTATTTAAAGAGTCCTGAAAATAAAAAGTTTAAGATAACCACTTGCAGAGGCACTACCTGTACATCCTACCCTAGGTGACAGTGATGGCTCCAGAGAGCAGCAAGAGCTGTCATGGTTGTTGCTACCTAGAACTAGAAATGTAATAAATTTGAGGAACTAAAAGTACAGCTTAAGACATAAATCACAAAGCTCTAACGTATTGTACCTCTACACATCTGGGTGTGTCGATCCATCGAGATACACATCAGAACCAGAACAACCTGCCATGTCCAAAATCCTTACAAATCCCTTCTAATCCAGATGCTGAAATTCACTCACTCATTGAAGGCTGACTGCCAGTTTCCTGCTCCAGTTCATCTTCCTCTATGCAGGTTCTAATATCATATGACCAGTGGTAGAAGGGTGGTCCTAATAAGCCTGGATGAGGTGGGCTGGAATACACATGAAGGTTCAGTGATCCCAAAATGGAAGAAGAGGACTGGCTGCTTGAGGAAGATGTGCTACTGTTTGAGATAGTGGAATGCGGCCTTTTAAATGGAGTGGAGTGGTCAAATGAAGACACTGCTATTGATGCTCGAGATCTTGATTCTACAAGCAAACAAGAACCTTTGATCATTGGAAGGAAACAAGGTGAATAAGGGAAAATGCTATTTTGAACAAGAAATAAAACAGGATTGGTAAAGTGTAATAGGCTAGCTCAATAATCGTCTACTACTTGAATTAAAATGTTATTGAACTGAGTTTAGGAAAGTCCATTTGTTCAGCCCACAGCTGCCCGTGTGCTCTCCAGATTTTCTGACCAGGAGAGATTGAATACACTTTGCGGTCTATATTGCTGAAGTTCTATGAGCTTAACAAAGGAAATAAGATACTAAATCTATTACACCAATACAAAAGTAAGATCAATTCTTTGCGGAAATATGTTGCAATCAATTTTTTTTTTTAAGAGCGTGAAACAATTAATGAAGACAATCATCCTAGCAGACTGGCAAGTGGGAAGGCAGAACAGCAATGTAATGTGAGTAGTAGACAGTACCTGTTCCCTTCATGATGTAATCTATTGCTCGGTCGCTTATGGCTGCTTCACTGGGCTTGATGTCCATGAAAGGTTTATTGCCTATTCCCATTGACACCATTTCTTGCATTCTGAGTTCTAAAGTGGGAAAATGCACATATGAAAAATATCAGCCACCCCTTTGATGTTTTATTTATGCTGCTATGGGAGAACGAAAATATTTTCCTCTTTCCAGTACCCTCGGCAGTAGCTTACTGACCCCCTACAAGAGAACACTCTAGCTCTGGAGCCAGCCAGAGACTGGCAACTTGAGTCGGTCAGATTTCATTTTTTATAAAGTAACTAAAGGATTGTAAAGAATGGTGCCATCTCCTCTCGTGCCATCTCTCAGACCCATTTCATTATTATTATTGAATCTTTTTACCAGTAGGTGTTTTTTTTCCTAATGGCAAAGTGAGATTTGTTTTCCAACCATCCTCAAACATTACAGAAAGAACAGGAGTACTTGTGGCACCTTAGAGACTAACAAATTTATTAGAGCATAAGCTTTCGTGGACTACAGCCCACTTCTTCGTTAGTCTCTAAGGTGCCACAAGTACTCCTGTTCTTTTTGCGGATACAGACTAACACGGCTGCTACTCTGAAACCAAACATTACAGAATAATTCTTTAGAGGGAAAATGGGATGATTGTTGTTTTCATCACCACTGAATGTGACTCAGTTTCAGAACATCCCCAGACACCACACTAGTCAAATACATTGCAATTCAAAGCAGAGTTCATAACTTCACTCCTACTAAAAATATAGCCCTGGAAGTGGCATGTCATTTATGTCTAGCACAAATCACCAAGCCTATTGCCACCAGGATACCATATTATGAAGTTAACTTTAGTGTCAGGACTGTTTTACACAGTACTTTGAGGCTAGCAGTACAAATATCTTCCTGCCCTTAACTTAAGGTTCTTGGCAGAGAATCTACCCTTATTAAACTTTTTTTTCCTGTTGTGGATGGATGGCTGCTTGTGCCAAGGATGGAGACTACCAGAGCTGCATGAATATTATGGTACTGTTTTATTATGCATGCAACACAATTAGGGTGGCATGCTCCCCTCTCTGGGCCTGGCCAGTCCCTGCTCTCTTTGAGGCAGCTTGCCCACCAAGGGGAGTTTGGAAAGAACAGTCCCTTTGATTGGAGGAGATTGGGGACTGTGATTGCACAAATTAAAGAGGGCATGAAAGGCTTCTTAGGGGGCCGATAGTGTCTTTCAGGGCTGCATTTCAAATCCTGCTCATGTAAGTAGCAACTAAAAGCCATTTATTACTATCTGAGGGCTGTTCACTAACTCTTTTCACGTATGTCGCTGAAGTCTCACTCCTGGTCCAAGCAGAAACCAGCTGCCATCACAAACACCTCAATTGCAAAAAGCAACAGAGGGTCCTGTGGCACCTTTGAGACTAACAAGAAGAACCTCACTTCTTGCATCTGAAGAAGTGAGGTTCTTACCCACAAAAGCTTATGCTCCCAATACTTCTGTTAGTCTCAAAGGTGCCACAGGACCCTCTGTTGCTTTTTACAGATTCAGACTAACACGGCTACCCCTCTGATACTTGACCTCAATTGCAGTTAGCACCAATAAATAATAATATATGGAGATATACCTATCTCCTAGAACTGGAAGGGACCCTGAAAGGTCATTGAGTCCAGCCCCCTGCCTTCACTAGCAGGACCAAGTACTGATTTTGCCCCAGATCCCTAAGTGGCCCCCTCAAGGATTGAACTCACAACCCTGGGTTTAGCAGGCCAATGCTCAAACCACTGAGCTATCCCTCCCGCCCCCCACTAATTGGGAGCATTTTTTGTATTCCCAACATTGGTGCTCCCTTAGGACAGGGCTGAGGCATATTGTAGGGGAACAAGCTTCGTTGCTGTCCAAGATGCACTCAAACAAAACAGGGCTGGCTGGCACCTTTCACAAGCTCTAAATTAGCTTGAAAAAGCTTGAATCTAAAAAGAACAGCTCAGGCTATGGATACACTACAGAGCTTACAATGGGGCACTTGTGCCGCTGTACCACTGCTAGGGCAGATGCTTTAAGCCAACAGGAGAGAGCTCTCCTGTAGCCATGTTGGTAGGAGAAGCTCTCCCGCTGACATAGTGCTATCCACATTGGCGCTTAGGTCAGTGTACTGTACGTTGCTCGGAGGACGAGGGGGTGGCTTATTCACACCCCTGAGCAACATAAGTTATACCGACGTAAGCTGCAGTGTGTACAAAGCCTCAGTCTTAAAGCAAGTGGAACAGAAACAGAAGCTTTCCTGAACCCAATTTCATCACAGGGGGAAGGGTCAGGCCCTCCAACACACAGAGGCCTCAGGAATTGTGCCAATCAGCCCTCACTCCTCAGTGGCTTTACTTCTAGCACTCAGTGATCTCTGTCAGGCCTTTGCTTCCAATTCCCTAGAGATTATCCTGATGATGTAAAATAAATGGCTTGCAGCACAGAGGCTCAATTTGTCCAAAGCTTTCAATGTGCACAGATATTTTCCCATTCTTTTAGGGCTTAAAGGCGCAGGCACCAGTGCTCGGGGGGGCGGGCGCGCTCGGACCCCCCCCCCCCCC
>NC_048299.1:109683675-109799385 GCF_013100865.1 Trachemys scripta elegans
GGGCTCGCAGTGGCTGGGCAGTTGCGGGGGGAGGGTTCTGGAAGCTGGCCTGGGCTGGGTTACTGTTGGGGGCTGCCCAAGGGTGCGGGGGAGCAGGTGTCTGGAGTTTCTGGGCTGGGGAGCCAGGGGTGCTGAAGGCTAAGCTGTGATTTAGGAAGGTGCAAGTGGCATAGCACATGCGTGATGCAGCTGGTGCCGGTGCAGGGGAGGAGGTCAGAGGGGCATCATGTAGGAGAGGACTAGTCAGTATTGCTCATACCAAGTGTTCAAAAATCAGGAATCAGTCTTCAAAAGACATCATTACTTTAACAAATCTGTGAAGGGGTGGGAGAGTCTCTATTTTGGGTTTTGAGCTTTTAGGGTGCACTTGGGTTCATGTTTTCAGGCTTTTTTTTGCAGCCAGGCAGGCTGGGGGGGAGGTATAGATCAGGGTTGTGAGTTCAATCCTTGAGGGGGCCATTTAGGGATCTGGGGCAAAAATCTGTCTGGAGATTGGTCCTGCTTTGAGCAGGGGGTTGGACTAGATGACCTCCTGAGGTTCCTTCCAACCCTGATATTCTATGATAGAAATTCAGCTGGAACCATTTGGAATAGAGTGCCAGTAAATATTTTTAAACCCACGAGGAGCCCTGGCACCCCAGTGCCCCGCCCCCAGGGCTGAAGGACTGAGCCCTGGTGCCTCCTGTGGGGCTGAATTCCTGAGCCCTGGCATGCCTTGAGCCCCGGCGCACACACACCCCACGACCCCCCTCCCCGCAGCTGAAGCCCGGAGCCCTGCAGCTCCATAGGGCAGAAGTCCCTAGCCCCACCATCCTGCTGCAGGGCAGAAAGCCAGAGGTGCTCCTGGCCTGCTGGGCCCTGGAGGTTTTATAGCATATTGCGGGGATGGGGGGTGGGAGGCTCTGTGAAATAATCTATGAGAATTTAAGCCCTGCTTTCTTCTAAATAGCTTAGGGGTCATTAACTGACCCCAGGTCTGCAGTAAAAATGAACTTATTGTTTCTCTAATAATTGTGGGTTAAAACACACACAGCTCAACGGAAGGAGGTAGGCACTGACTGGTACATCAAGGTCTTAGTCTGGTAGCAGAGTTTCTCAAACAGGCTGGGAACCATTTTTCTAAAAACCTATTAAGGTAATGAAATGAATCTGAGAATATAGTTAATCACCATTAATCAGGCACATGATCTTTGATGGGATATTTACAAAACAACAGAGCCAAACTGAAGCTGACCATACACATATACAACAATCCTTAAAAACAAAAATAAAGAAAGATGTACAAGAATCTTTCCATATTATAAGAACTTAGAAATATCCAAATCCTTAAGAAGACACTGTTGCTACAAGTACTTCTCAGAAGGAAAAAAGGTCCTAAAGCTGCAGCATTAATTCATGGAATGCCCAGATGGATTTAGAATAAAAATGCCATGTCCCTCCTCCTCTGTTCATATCTATTCCGTTCCTGTCAGTTCTGAGTTTACTGTCGCTTTCTGTGCTACTTCTCTTTTGGTGTGAATTAGGAATTTCTGAGGAGAATTCTGAAGTGATTGGCTAGAGAACAAAGGAAAAAGGATTAAAAAAGAAGACAGGATTAAAGTGGCTGAGTTAAAGCTTCAAATTGACCAGCTAGTATAAAGTCTACTTGTTAGTATCTCCCCAGAAATGCTTACCACCAAATAGGATTCTGCCCCAAAGTTACTATTTTCTAATTTTCTTTTTTCTGAGTTGTGTATTTAACTTCTAAATTTAAAGTAACCGGGAAAAAAGGGGGTGGGGGGGGGAAATCATGCCCTTTTCTTCATTATGTTGTATAAAGAAGGCCTACAAGGTAAGAACTTTTTGTTTCCCTTTTTGTTGTTTTTCTTTCCTTCCTTCCTTCCTTCCCTTCCTGTTTGATTTTTACATCAGAAATGTCTACCCCATTTTTGTCTATGGATGACTGCAAAATGGTAGGAATATGACATTAGAGATACCATAACTACTTATGCTAAACAATCTGTTCCACCTTGTACTCAGAGTGTCACAGCTAAATACATTTCCCAGACCTGAAGAAGAGCTCTGTCTAAGCTTGAAAGTGTCTTTCACCCACAGAAGTGGGTCCAAAAAAAGGTATTACCTCACCCACCTTGTCTCATCAGCGATACCATGCAGTGAAACCGGACTAAAAGAGGGGGAGGTATTTTTGAATCAGACTGCTTGAAACTCTTAGCTCTCTTTTGTCATTTGTTTTGATTTTGTCTGCATCAATTTAACTTAAGTGCCTGACAAATCCATGGGTTAAAGATTTAAATTTGCCCTTCAAATAAGGGCTGAGAAAGCTCACAATACACATCTGGAGCTTCCAAAGAGTCCTGTAGCAAAACCAGGAAAGACCAGAGCTCCCTGTACTGATATTTCTAACATTAAAACAAACAAGGACGTCACCACCCTGCACGTTTGATGAACAAAACAAAAGGTCTTACTCATACCCCTTAAAAAAAAAAAAAAAAACCACACAAGCAAGAAAGGGCAGCAACCCAATTTTTTCTTCTGGAGCTCACTTTTAAGCACTATTACCTGCATTTGTAAGAAGCAGTGCTACCTACTGTGGCAAGACTGAAAAACAAGTGTGTATTACACACAGATTTCCCAGGGCGATATGTTCCATACTTACCACCATTAAGGTATACAGTATAGCTGTAGCTGTATTGGTCCCAGGATAGTAGAGAGACAAGGTGGGTGAGGTAATATCTTTTATTGGACCAATTTCAGTTGGTGAGAGGGACAAGCTTTCGAGCTACACAGAGTTCTTCAGATCTGGGAAAGGAACCCCCAGCATCATAGCAAAATGCAAGGTGGAACAGATAGCACAGAGTCTAAGGGACCATTCAAGATAGAGTGGCCTGTTAACACCTCTGCAGTCATAGGACAAAAAGAGGAGTTAGTGGGTTACAGATTGTTGTAATAAGCAATAAAAATCCAGTGTTTAAAAACTAGATTTGCCCACAGTGCTAGCAACATATCTAAGAGGCCCTCCCAAAGCCTGCTAATTGTAGAGAGACAACTTTATTGTGCTGTAATTGTTTTAGGAATGCTGTTTGAAGAAGCTGTTTTCCAACTGCTTTTTTAAAATTGAAGTCTTTGGTGATTGCAGACATATAAGGGTCATGTAATGGGATTGTTTGACTTGCCTTTACAGAACTACAAGGAGTAGACTGCTAAACCCTTCAATCTCTTTCTGAATTAAATAGTTGGTGTACCTCGGTTTCTCAGAGCTTGTCTCCAAAGAATCCTTCCTATGATACTGGTCCAAGCAATTTTAACTTCTGTTGAGTTTGCTTGAAGGATGTATGTGTCCTGGGATTTCCTCCTCCTTCTAAACCAGATTTCGAATCGCAGACCACTGTCTCCAACATTCTCTGTCATCCCAATCTCAGCCGTCTGAAATCATATTTAAAAAGCACACATTCAACTGCATGGAAACATTTATAACAAACTGATCAAGTGAAATTCTTTGCATTGCTCATTCTATAATGGTAGAAAAATGTCTTCATCTTGATTCCTTGCGAGTACAACTGTACACATAGCTATAAATATTTCTGTTTGAATTTTCAATATCCCAAGAGTCAGCACTCTAGTTTCCCCATGTGATCTCTTTGTAAGAGCAGCATGGAGCTGGCAGTGTTAAACTCTAGGAGAAGCACAGAATCCTCAGCAGTTCAGAGAGTTTCAATGAATTAAATTGAAGCTGAATATCTGAGGGCAGATCTTCAGCTAGTGGATGTTGTCATAGTTCAACATATACCAGCTGAGGATCTGCCCCTGGGGGTCTAGTATGCAGGATGAATGCTCTATGTATGGCCTCAGTTCAACAATGCAGTTTAGCATATGCTTAAAGTTAAGCACATGCTTTGGTGAATCAGGGTTTCGCATATATCTGGTGTTGCCAAACAAGGGTAGTTGCCAAACCTGGCTTCCACACATACACCCCTCAAGAGGTACAAATCTGTAGTCAGAATGGAGGCTGAGAGGTCATAACTACATATCGGGCGCTTCTTGTTGTAATGAAAGAAATGTTAAAAATAATTATTTCTACAGGAAACACCTGGTTTCCCGTGAGTCCTGTCCAGCAAGACACACATGCACTTATGATGTCTGTGTGTATATACACAGACATGTTTTGCTCATTTTACTCATCAGTTTCTGTCTCTCTCATTTCTTCCAACTTTTAAAAAACACACACAAACTACTTGAAATGTAACATGCAGTGGAACTGTGATCCTTCACCTACCATTGTCAAACAGATGGGGTTCCTGTCCACACAGAATACTAAGCAGATGGCAGGAGGCATGCTGCATTGTACATGCTATCCAAACCATAACAGCAGGAGCACATTTACCTTGAATGACTGTTTGTACATGTAGATGTCATATCCCCCATCAATCTTTTTTGTTTTGCTAAACAAGATGAGGTCTTCAAAAAGGAAGACATGTCTCAAATATTTCTTTCTTCCACAGCAAACAATAAACTCATCTTGACATCTCAGCTGTCCTTGTTCTTTCAAATTGACCTGATTGGAGAAAATGACAATGCTACTAAAGATAAGGGAAGGCTGAGCCGATTTTGTCCAGTCCAAGGACGAAGGGGGGAAGGGCATTATATCACGTAGGTTGAACGCTCTTTGGGCCACGGACTGTCTTCTTGCTTTATATTTGTACAGTGCCTGGCACATGGGGTCCTGGACCATGACTAGGGCTCCTATGTGCTACAGCATATATATAGTAAAATAAAATTAATACATAATAATAATAATAATCTGCCTCTTAGCAACTTTCTGTCTTTGAATGAAAACTGCAGCAGCAAAGCCAAGGGGATATTTGAAAAATAAAGGAAGGATTGAGAAATGCTTACATCACACCCTCTAATGGCATCCATAGCAAGTAAGTCGTTTCCATGGCGAAGCTGGAATTTCACCATTTCTTCAGCTGCCCTGAGATCATTGAGCTCCTGCTCCTGGGTCTTAGTGCACTCTTTGATCATATCTTTTAGAAGAAGAGCATATTTGCTCATTCTTTGAATAGGCTTCAGCAGATAGGAAGCCAGATCCATCTTATCACCCAAATCCTGTTGTTTATTCTGTGGGAATATTAAAGGAATGTGTAAACAATATTTGATATACTGCATAAAAGTACACACAGCAGTGAGTGGTGTTCACACAATTCACATTAAATAAGAAGCTGGATAGTAATTACTTTAAAGAATGCATTTCCATGGCTTGTAAGCAAAGCATCTGATTGTGGTTTGTTCTTGCTGTATAATGCATACATTCCAAACTGTTCTTCCTGAAAAAGTATAGGAAAAAGTGTTGTTATTCCTTGTTATTTTCTGTTTCTCCAACAATCAATTCCTTCTCCATTTAACATCAGTTTTGTACAAAAATCATGTACAGTGTATAACACCTCCCCACAATGGATGTATTCCAATCCAAAGCTGCAGGAGGTGCTTTAATCTAGACACATTTCGGCAATGGACATCCAAGAACCATTCATTTAGGAGATTTAGTTCTCTATAATTTACAGCTCTTCCAGATTAAACAATTTGAGAAATTCATCTGTTTCAGCTATCTGTCTATGGTAGGTATTTCTAGAGCACCCTTCATTATAGTATCTAAATGCTCAATCAGCCAGGCTGACTTTAAACAATATTGGCAACTCATGTGAGTTCACTCAATGACTTTGTCAGGATCATTCATGTGAGTAAGGGCTACTCACATGAGAAAGTGTTTCCTGATGTGTGCTAGAGTTAATTTAGAACCATTAGAAATTGTAAGGCACTCCAGTTGGAGGGTGGGGATGGGGGTCGCAAAGGTACCTGGGCACCTAAATCCCAGTTTTAGGCTCCACTGCGATTCCCCAAACTCCCTCCAAACCCTGTAGGTGCTTAAAGTCATTTGGTGTCAAAATTTCACGTTAAAAGTTCCCTCAGTGCTCAAGTTTCTGCCTTTGGGCATGCACACTGCTGCCTCCCTCTAGGTGTCCGGGCACTTTTCTCCCATCTAAGCCCCAGAGCAATTCATGAATTGCAGCACACAGGAGTTTGCTTGCCTAACTTGCATGCAGCACCTGATCTGATATGTATGGTCAAAGGCTGCCTACTGGATCAGGTCCCATTCCAAATTTGGCTGGAGGAGATGGTGACGGTAGTGACCACCTTATCACTTTTAGCCCAGGGGTTCGAGCACTTGCCTGGGATGTGGACCCATGTTCAATTCTCCCCCCACCCCCACCAGAGGCGGGAGAAAGGATTTGAACAGAAGTCTCCTGCCTCTCAGGCAAGTGCTGTAACCACTGGGCTAAAAGTTCTAAGGTGGGTAACACCATCACCTCCTCCTTCGGCTGTTTACATGGAGCTAGGCAAGCACCTAAGGGTACCTCTACGCTGCATTTTAGAACTTGCAGCAACGAACCTCAGCGCCTGGGGCTACAGACTCGGACTTGCGGTGCTGCACTAAAAACAGCTGGGTAGACATTTGGGATTGAGCTCTGAAGCTGGGGCAGTGGGTTGGGCTTCAGAGCTTGAGCGCCAGCCCAAGCCGCAGCAGCTACACTGCTATTTTTAGTGCTGGAGCACAAGCCCCACGAGCCCCAGTCTGAAGATGCGGGCTCTGGGACTCTGTCGTGAATTTTAAAAAGTAATGTAAACGTATCCATACTCATTCTCAAAAGAAATACCCTAGGTGCCCAAGCCACCTGACTCCCATTCATGAATTGCTAGGAGAAATAGGCACCTCCTTGCGGCCCAGACTTAGGTGCCTATCTCCATGAGAGGGGCGGGGCATAGGACACAGTCTTGTCCTCAGCATCTCCCATTGGGGCTAGCTTAGGTGGCTTCTTACCTAGTATGCTGGCCTTTATGAATAGCGGTGTTGTTCCTGAGATTTTCTAGGTGCCTAAAAGTTATGCACTGTGACGCTCAGCGTTGCAGCACCTATATCCCTTTGTGAATCTGGGCTTCAGGTCCCAGTGCTGAGTGTAGTATAGATCGATATCTAGATAGCATTGTGCCCCATCTAGTCTTTAGCACAGAATGAGATCTTCTTCAATAACTGAATGATATTAAAGCATACAAAAAGATCCCCTTTTAAATTCCCTGGACATGAGAGAGGCTTCCCAATTCATTGGAAGGTATAAAAAGATCAGGCAAGATCACTATTTTCCCCTTGCCTCGGAACACTGAAATAAACAATCTTTTTCACTTCACATGTTTGTTTTCCTTCTTATTAAACAAATTTATCTTCTTCCTTCCTTTAAACTAAATGGGACGCAAACAAATCATCTAAGGATAAACAAACAGATCTTCCCCTCATAATACAATCTGAGCAAGCAACCAATAAGTAAATGTTGGTTTTCTTTTAAAAGAAAAAATAAACCTAGATTATTATGAACTGCTCTCGGATTTTTGCCTGATATTGTAGAATAGTTTTTCAGATAGCTTTGTGTTGATACAATAGAGTATTTATAAAAATACAGCACAATTGTGCTTTTCCCGGTTTATCCATCGAATAATAAGGGAATTCAGGTATCAAATGATCAGGTTCTATGATACTTTCTCAGGCAAAGCTCCTGTCAAAAGAAGATCAAATTTTTCAGTTGTCCAGGTTTCTTTCTCCTCCTTTTTCTGTTTCTCCCTCTTTCCCTTTTTTCCATTTTGACACTGAAAATGAAGGGTGGGGGGAGAGGTTAGGGGAGAGGGAGGGAATAAAAAAAAAGCAGAAAGAAGGTAAAATAAGTTTGAGTTTGAAAACCAAAAAAATCTTTGGTTTTAGCTTTTCATTTTTTCTTAAAAAAAAATCTGAAATTTTTGAAAAAAATGCCTCATGAATATATTAATTTTTTTTATAAAACCCCCCATCAATGAAAGGCCATCCTTTGTCCTAATCTTTACAAGGGTCTGCCTCCTTTTATTTTGTTATTCCTAGTATGAGAACAGGATAACTAAAAGAGAAACTGCAGATTCCAATATGAGCTGGAGATAGTTTGATCCCTGAAATCCTCTGCTGGAGCCCACAGAATTAGGACAACAACATCAGCCTCTCTTTCTCCTGCAACAGCTAACATATCAGGTGGCAGCCCTAGCAATAAAGGACCTGTACGGAGTTTAGGGTTATAGCTTCCACTCCAGGCTCCCCTGCATTACTCCCTCAAGTGTAATGCTCAAGAACACAGGGAGCAAGGGCAGGTCCCCTTTCTCTGGGCTTAGTGATGGCTCACAAGCAGATTAATAGAGTATAAGTGAAAACCGCCAGTTGGTTGAGTGGCAGGACTGGCAAGAGCGAAGAGGCTTGCTTTTCATCCGGGTACTGGAACACAGCCCAAAACCACTACTCAGCTGAATAGCAGGACATAGGCGTCAAAGACAATCTGGTGCTGCCTGAGTACCAGCTACAGGCAGAAGAACATGTCATGGTTCCCTTGTGCCTGCACTCACAAAACAACAAGCATGCTGGGAGAGTCATTTGGAAGGGCAGTGCTACAAAACCCTCTTGCCCAACTTCCCCATCTAAACTTCCCTGACAAATCAGCCACATTGTAAGTGGCATACTGGTATTTGCTCCTTTCAGACAAGTAGAACCCAGGAGAGCAGACAAACAAGCTTTTCATGTGCAGGCCGGATATCTGGCAAACAGAGGACGTGGGCCAAAGGGAATGGTACAGCATATGCTCAAGGATGAAGAGAGGAGCGGGAGAAACAGCAAAGGAGCAACTTCTCGTGTGTCACCAGACTGAGAAAGATCCGACCTGGTATTACAGTTGTCTCACCCATCCAACCCTAAGCACATACAGAATCAACAAAGCTATCACTTTCCTCTACAAAGGGAAAGAAAACTCAGATCTCAGCCCAAGGAACTATCATTCAAATAGGCCAACCTGCTGTGGCCCAGAGCTTTCAAAAGGGTCTGAGACATCAGTAAACAACTGCCACTTTCATACTAATGGTGTCTAGTAACGAGCACTAAAGCAATCTCTTCCTCTTTCACCCAGGCCTTGAGCAAGAAATGGCACTATGTGCAAAATGCAGCCTGAAAGAATCTGAGTCCAGGACACCATCTTCTAGAGCAGAGAATAAATCACCACAGCAAATTTCTTCCTTATCTGCCAGCTTCCTCCAACCTACTAACCGAGCAATATGGACAAAGTAAATATCAAGGACTGACACATCCATTCTGGGGAACGTCTGCAAGCTGAGCACGAGCAACAGGTTCCTGGATGGAGTCACTTCTGAAGGTCAGAGTCTGGCCCAAGAGTTAGTCTTCCAGTGTTTGTAAAGCCCGTTAAACATGAATAACATTAGATACTATAGGTTTCAGAGTGGTAGCCATGTTAGTCTGTATCAACAAAAACAACGAGGAGTCCTTGTGGCACCTTAGAGATTAACAAATTTATTTGGGCATAAGCTTTCATGGGCTAGAATCCACTTCATTAGATGCATGGAACGGAAAATACAGGAGCAGGTATAAATACATGAAAAGATGCGAGTTGCCTTATTAAGTGTGAGGTCAGTCTAACGAGACAATTCAATTGACAGCAGGATACCAAGGGAGGAAAAATAACTTTTGAAGTGGTAAGAGAGTGGCCCATTTGAGACAGTTGACAAGAAGGTGTGAGTAACAGTAGGGGGAAAATTAGTATTCATCAAGGATCTACAACCTATCCTGAAGGATGATCCCTCACTCTCACAGACCTTGGGGGACAGGCCAGTCCTCGCTTATGGACCGCCTCCCAATCTGAAGCAAATACTCACCAGCCACTACCAACCCAGGAACCAATCCCTGTAACAAACCCTGGTGCCAACTCTGTCCACATATCTATTCAAGGGACACTATCATAGGACCTAATCACATCAGCCACACCACCAGGGGCTCGTTCACCTGCACATCTACCAATGTGATATATGCCATCATGTGCCAGCAATGCCCCTCTGCCATGTACATTGGCCAAACTGGACAGTCTCTACGCAAAAGAATAAAAGGACACAAATCTGACATCAGGAATCATAACATTCAAAAACCAGTAGGAGAGCACTTCAATCTCTCTGGTCTCTCAATAACAGACCTAAAAGTGGAAATTCTTCAACAAAAAAACTTCAAAAACAGACTCCAATGTGAAACTGCAGAACTGGAATTAATTTGCAAACTTGACAACATCAGATTAGGCCTGAATAAAGACTGGGAGTGGTTGGGTCATTACAAAACCTAAACCTAATTTCCCCAATACTAATTTTCTCCTACTGTTACTCACACCTTCTTGTCAACTGTCTGAAATGGGCCACTCTCATTATCACTTCAAAAGTTATTTTTCCTCCCTTGGTATCCTGCTGTCAATTGAATTGTCTCGTTAGACTGACCTCACACTTGGTAAGGCAACTCACATCTTTTCATGTATTTATACCTGCTTCTGTATTTTCCACTCCATGCATCTGATGAAGTGGGTTCTAGCATACGAAAACTTATGCCCAAATAAATGTGTTAATCTCTAAGGTGCCACAAGGACTCCTTATTAAATACTCTAAGTGCTACAGTGGACTGAGAGCCAGGTTATTACATCCCACCTATCCTCTGTAATGTATGTTTCTTTTTACTATCCTAGCATAAACAGAATGATATCTTGTTTTTTTCTGCAAATCAGGTGAGGAAAATCACCATGTGCCCGCAGGCAACACATTTCCATTAATCTTTACAGGGATAGAGTTCGAAGTGATTAACATAGACATCCCACCTGGAGGCACAATGGTGATTTTCCTAGATGACTTGAAGGATTCTCTGTATTCTAGAAAACTAGAGGTAGTATGCATTGCAAAGGGGATGAGGAATAGAATAACTTGCTCCTTAGTCAGTATCAGCACATACAGCATACAATGCTTTTCAACTTTACAAACACAAATTAATCCTCACAACACCCTGGTATGGTGAGAAAGTAATAAAATCCTGACTTTTCCATCCTAGGCAATAGGAAAATCACAGCTGTGGCTCCAGGTGAGGGGCCTACATTAAGCATTTACAATAAAAAGGATTCTCTTTTCAGATCATCTCCTTACGTAAAAAACAGTGGGCTATTTAATCAATCATTTATTGTCAGGGTTGGGATTTTCTTTTGTGGTTAATACTGGTTACACAGATTCATTAGGAAAGAGTAAAGAAACACCATGTGAAATTGGATGCGTTTTTCAAGCCATTATTGTACATTTCCCAATTGCTTTTAATATTACTTTGATACAATTATGACATGCCTGAGATGGCTTCAACAGACACTATGGGAATTTATTAAAGTGAAGCAGGTTTAGAAAGCGGAAATAGACTGACAGAAACCTATCTGCTTCTGCTCTAAAGTAACATCTGAGGATATGTGGTTCAGACAAAGATGGCTATTATGGAATATACCAGTGGGGCAAAAGTTTGTGTAAGATAGAATAAGAAAACTGAAGAATAATGTTAAATTAATGTGAATCACAAACAGTAGGACAGTATTTGTTAAGATATGCTTTTCAAAAAGAGAGAAGGACAGCCAAAATACAAAGAAATGCAGGAGCAAGCAATGGGAAAAAATTTAAACCTCTGGAGCCCTGAGCTGCTACTGCAACAATGATTTACTTAAAAGTATCCAGCCTTCCATATTGCAGTACTGTCTACTTAACCATTGTATACGAGCACTCAGGACCACAGAATCATGACTGATGACGGCCAAGTGGTTAAAGTAGGGAGAAATAGTTCATTATAATGAGAGTAACCATGACCCACTATAGTTAAAAGTTGCAGAATAGAAATAGAAATTGCTTTTATGCCCCATCTGCCTTTCCACCCTCTCCAGCTCCCAGTCACGTTTGGTTTTTAGACTGCTATTATGGTGTCTGCTTCAAAGTGAACATTTTTGGAAAGTCTGAGCAAAAACATTTCCAGTGTTTGGCAATATGTGGAAAATGAAAATAAAAAAGCTTTTCCCATTATAAAAATGACCTATTTTTGAACACTGGTAGCACTGAAATGACACGGGTAAAAAGTTGAAATTTGGCATGGAAATAGTGTTGTTTGAGAAGAACCTTTGTATGTTCTGGTGAAAACTACTGTATATTTTTCCTTGTTATGACACACTGAAATCATTTTATCTGGATGTACAATAAATTTTACACAGATTATCTTGCTAAACTTGAATGCATGGCTAAGGAAGGCTGAACTGCACAGGTATGCATGGTGAAGTAAGATGCGCAGTGAATGAGGAAGGGATTTCACATCCCCAGGTATCTGTGTACCAAAAACTGTCCAGCTTGTAATATGTGCAGAACTGTCTTCTCCTGTAAAACTCCTAAGGTGTGTGGAATAGGACATTCCAGTGGTTTCTAACACAGCAGTCAAATGTTGAGGCATTTCTGACCATAACAGTCATTTCCTGATGTTCAAGTGCTCGCCATGTCACCGCAGCGTTTGATTAACATTATTTTTGATGGATTTTAAAGTTGGCTTAACTTATAATCAGTGTAATATGCAACGATAAGTCTTTGAAAACATTTTACAAGGAAATGCTGATCACCAGGCCCATTCTACTTATCCCGACAGCAAAAACTGACCTGAAATCAGTGTTTCCCAAACTTTTGAAAGATGGACCTTCCCTTCAAGAAAATTAAATCAGTTGCACTCCCCTTCAACCCTGCCATATGTTGCTAAAGCGCCCCACCTTCTCTGCCCTGTGTTAGCGCCATACTGAGATTTCTGCAGGGGAGTGAGGGGCCAGGTCCACACAGGGCCTCTCAGGAAGGTAATGACATGCTCACTTGCATAACCTCCCCACCCCCATCAGTGGTTCCTCATGTCCTGACAATAGACCAGCACCATTTCAGCCACTCTATGCCCCTTTCCACAATGGCTGCGCCATCCTCTGGATCAGTCGTGCTGACACAGATGTTGAAAGAAGGGATGTGCCCTGAACATCCTGCTAGGAGAGGGTCAGAATTAGGCACACAGCAAAGGAGGCCCAACAAGGCATTTCCAAACAGCAAAATGTTAGTGCTTTTAAATGTAATTTTAAATTTATTTTTTCTGTCCAGATACATCTGATTAGCTGAATGGAAATGTTCATGTATCACAATTAAACTACAAGTAGAATGCTGGAGACGGATACCCAAAATCACAACCCACGCATCAGACCAGCCTCGTATATGCAGAACGATCCTTCTGCCATCCCAGAGACGTCCCTTGGGTAGAGTGAATCGGGGCGACCGCTCCTGGCCCCACGGACTGGTGCAGTCGGTCCCAGAAGAGACGAATCCATCACTTCTGCCCCGGGCTCCACCCCCCTCCCCCACCACAGGGACAGCCCTGTGTCATCCAATACATAGCCCTCTGTGTACACATTACACACTGAGAGCACATACCACCATCTTTTCTCTGGTTAAATGTCTGCTATATTCAGCAGGTGTAGTTCACACATGTCAGAGCAAATGTGTAAGCAGCAATTTGATGCTTTGTCTATTGTAAGAAAATTACTGTCAATAAGGTGAGATTGTGGAATTTAAGATAAGTTTCCTCTTGAAACAATATCAGCCCTTTCGTCCCAACTCACTTGTTGACATTAGGGTGATCATATGACACTAGGTACTTTTCCAGTGTGATTGCAAATGATGCTATAAGAGCACCTGTGCATTGGTTAATAATAGGAAACAAAATTAATAGAAAACATATATAATTATAGAAAACTGAAAACTTAGAGGCCATATCACTTATGTGGCAAACTCAAGTATTACTTCTAGCAAATTTAGAAAGGGTCCAGCCAGCATGTTTTGAGATATCAAAAGGTGCAGCTGCGTGAGGACCTAGGGGTACATGTACAACTCTCTGAGAGAAGACAATAGGCCACATACACAGACAACAGTAAACATTCATCACAGGAAATCTAGAATGTACACACTATGAGAAACACAAAAAAGGTAAGTGACATGATTTACTCGGTAATAGGATCTGTGATTAACTCAAAATATCTGATTCTAAGAATTCACCCTTCTCTGGAAACGGGACTTACATGTCTGAGAAAACAGTGACTGACACGCAGTGGGAAGTCTCTGCAGTGTTCCAGCTCTTTTAGAAAATACTGGCAATGGAAATCATAGAGCTTCTCCAGGTTCCCAAAGATAATATTCCGCTTCCCTCGCAAATCCTGAGGTAAATCGATTCTTTCCATTTCTGGAAAATAGTTGTCGATGATATATCCTAAGGATCTAACATATTCCCTTTCTGTTGTGATCATTTCATCCATTATATGTTGCACTTTGCTGCTGGAAGACACAGAACAGCTGTTTTGAACACTGACAAATTATGACAATGGGTAATCACTGAATACTGAGTGACTGTCTTTGCTTATTTGCATTATTTGGCTCATTTTTACCTGTCCTTTGAGGAAATCACGCTGTAGCACTGGTGGCTAAGTTGTTTACCATTATAGCAACAGATCTTTCAGGGTTTTTTTTTGCTCATCTCGAGCAAATTGAGCAAATTTTGCCCCCAGTTACAACGGTGGAATCTCACTGACTTCAGTGGAGTTACGTGTGCATACCAGAGGACAGAATTTGGTCTACAACAGTCTACAGCAGCTGTAATGTAACAGCTAAGCAGACAGAAAAGAAAAAAGAATTTTGAGCTCTGGAAAGACTTTTTCATTGTATTAAAGAACTTTCTATTGCATTTGCAAGTGTCATGACCTTTTCCATTCCTGCATTCCGTTTGGAAACAGAGCAACATTCCTGGGATGATAAACTAACATATAGCTAAATTCTCATGAGTTTCCCTACACAATATATCCTCTGACACAATATGAGCTCCCATTGAGAAAGCATGTTCAGTTCTGAAAGATTAAAATATGTGACCAGTTCTAGAATTACAGGAAGATTTGCATTCAGCAAAAACAGATTATGAAAAACAAGGCAAACTGAGGAAGCAATCAGTTTGGAAGAAAAAACAATTTCTGATTAACATTAAACATTTGACAACATAGAAGCAAACAATTTCTTTGAGGAAAAAGGTGTATTCTCATTCATAGACCATGTGATTGAGAAATAAAAGTATAGAAAATGTTGTTTTCGGTGAGATTTCATTAACTAGTATACTTTATTTGCAAGGAATTGAAGCTATCTGAACTTTTGATAATACAATATGTTTGACTTCATAATAACTACTTTTTTTTCTTTTTCATATTAACATTCCTACAATAATTTAATAAACAACATAAAAATAGTAGAAACATTTTTGGATGGTTAACAATGACAGGAACAGATTTTAATCTTTACTTCTAACATAACAAATCAAACAAAAACCAGCCACTATAGTAGATTCATCATGATGGGAAATGCTGCTGAATAAACTTGATTTAATGAGATGGACATAGCTGATGACAATACAGAGAACTTTTTGATTTATTAAATCGTTTTAATGGCATCTGAGGTTACATACTAACAATTCCATCAGCTGGGGGGACATAACTATTTATATTATGAATTTTTTTCCCTTATGAAATTGGCTAGCTCTTAAACCTTCATCAAAGAGGCCAATTAGAATAACTTCAGTCAGGATTTCCTGTCCAAAAAGGGAAATGCATCTTACAGTAGCTCTTTAGTGTTAAGATTAGAGGTGAGCTTGAATCTTAAATCCTAGATCCAAACATCCTTGAACTTGGGGCTTTGAATCCAAATCCAGATTTGTGGCTGAATTCTATGGCCAATAACTTGGATCAAACACCAAAACGAAATCCCAGATTTGGACAACCACAAGCTTTAAGTGAGGTGGGATAAAAATCTGGATTTGGATCTAAATGTTGTAGTCCAGGCCAGGGATCTCAAAGCATTACACTGTGACCTCTTTTTTCCCATTTCTCACCAGAGGGAGCAAGGAGGTCGAAAAGTGTTTTGCAAATATTAAGTAAGCCGCACATCAACTCTGTGAAAGAAGCGTTAGTTCGCCCATCTTTAGAGCTGGATGAAAAACGGGACATTTTAATGACAGTTTTTGTGGAAAAAAATTAGTTCATTTTTCATCATAATTCAAATTTTCATTAAAAATTCTGTTGAAAGCTTCACATTTTGCAATGTTCAAACCAGCTCCACCTAGAAGTAATTAGAGTCACAAAGCATTTAAGGGATAGGTTTTGGCTGGCCTCGGTAGAAGCAGCGTTGTCAACTCTCAAGACTTTTATCTTGACTTCCCGTGGTATTTGGTGTTTTTCTTAAAGCTCCAGCATCTGGAGTCAGGTGAACACATGAGAATCTTGAGAGTTTTTTAATAAATACATTTCTAGCTCTCATGGCTGCAGAGAAAAGCTAGAAAACATGATCCCCAAAAGCTCAACAAATGCAAGAAGGTAAATAATAGACCCCACATTTTAAAAACCTCATGATTTGTAAGCCAAGCTCATGTATTTTGGGGCTTGACTCATGGTTTTTGAATGATTGGGATTGGCACTACTGCATGGATGCCTAGCAGACTGCCCATGGGAACACACTGAGTCAGTGGAGAGCTGGGACTAGAACCTAAGACCTTGATTCCCCACTAATTTATACCAGTGTAAATAAGGAGTATCTCTCAAAAAGTGAAACGCATGTAAACGACAGGAAAATCAGGCCTCATGAGTCCAAACTCAGCCTCACTCTTGAATCACTACATTGTACTAGACCTCATGGAAAAGTCCTATATAATTTAATAGAAAAATTAAATTATACTTTCAATAGAATTCTATAGGATAATTAAAAATAAAAAAAAACTTACAAAAAGTATGCCAGTATTTATTAACTGCGATAGGTTTTAAGATAACCAATAAGAATCTATAAAATTTTGTCCCTATTAAATTCTAAAGGACTTTTCCAAAAGGAAATGAAGACCATATTGTAACTCATGGCATCCGGAGTTGAAAATCATAAGCAAAACTTTATCTTTTTGTGCTTTAATAAATACATAATCCAATACAAATGCATTAAAAAAAATCTTTTAGCAGACGTAATCCTGCAAATACTCAGCCATGTGAATAAAAGTTACTGATCTGATAAATGGCATTGACTGCAGTGGTTCTACTGGACTAACCTTTTTCACGTTTGTTTGCAGGATTGGGTGCAGTTTTTGTAAACTCCCATTAAACCACTGAGCCTGGTGAAATACTATAAAAGTCTGTGGTCCCATGACTTGGTCCAGAATAATTAGATAATCAAATTAAGGATTTATGTCTGAAGATAAGTTCCCAAATTTGCATGGATTTAAGTGTCTGCAGGATTGGGGCTTAAATGGGGAAAAAGATGCTGTTAACCTGAACAAATTCGCATTGGAGGAATATATCCTCCATAGTCCGAAAATAAAGAATCCTAATTTTATAAGAAGGCATTATGGAAAAGTGGAGCCATTCCAAAGTTTACTCATTTCATAAAAAAGAAGTTAAGTTAAATAAAACCACAAACTACTTTGACTGGATTGGATTTTTTTTTGTAACTACTAAAAGTTAATGTACATATGTTTTAAAAGAGGAAAGTACATAATTCAGTTTGGACAGCTTGTTTTGGCCTGTTTAAAAGCAGCCTTTACAGATTAAAAAAAAAATGGAAACCAGACTCTTTTAAAAACACCAATTTCTATCCAAGAAAGATCACACAGGACTCCCATTCTTCCTCTGTTGCACAAATTGATGGTAACATTACTATTCAGCAACACAATTAAGCATGTGTTTAACTTCCAGATCATTAAGTCAATGGGATTTAACCATCTGCTTAAGTTTTTTGCTGAATAAGGAGGGTTTGCTGAATTGGAGCCCTTGAAAGCTTTAATACACAGATACTATAACAAAACATATGATTAAATATGAACTACTGTGGGACACATTCTGATATTCTTACTCAAATTGAATATCACCTTACTCCATGAGTAATCCCACTGGCTTCAATGGGATTGCTTGCAGAGTATGGTGTTACTCAGTGTGTGTAAGGGTATCAGAATCTGGCCCTCAATTACTAGACAACAAATATAAACAGCTTGACTTTTTAAAAACTTAAACATAAATCTTGAACTCTGTTCAGGCACACACACAAAGTCAGGTTGTTTTTTTTTTTGTACAAGATTATTAAAATATAGGTAGATTTGATAATAGATTTTGATTTCAGTTTCCTTCTTTAGAGCAGTCAAACTTTGGTCTTCCTTTTAACCTTTTTTTTTCTTTTTGGCACTAACTGGGATAACTTTATGCTGTTAAAATACAAAATCCCAGGGAGAGAGGAAGGGAGGGAGGGAGGATCCTAACTGAGTGCGAAAGAAAGAGCGACCAAAAGTAAGTTTGACAGAAAAAAAAATAGTGAAACTTAAGCAGAACTTCAAATTCAAATTGGAGCTGAAGACAGTGTTTAAACAGTGTTTAAATTTCCTCTGCATTTGTAAATTATGTTTATCTGTATTTCCTTAATAGTCTGTCACCAACTCTAGAACAAATATACTTTATCTTAAAGAAAAACAATAAATTATTTTAATGGTCATTTCCTTATGGAACACTGTCAAGATAAAAATAATATATTTAAAGCTGTTCTTTACCATTGTTACTCAGATTATTAAAATTGAATTTAAAAAAAAAATGTAATTCACTTTTATAGGAACCACTGTGTGCTTACTATATGCACTTCACTCAGCTTGGAATATGAAACTTTTGGTTAGTTTCAATTTCTGGCTGTTAAGTAACAGCACAACGGAGCTGGTTTTCCAAAACTGGAGGGAAACATTTAAATCCAAAACCCCCAACACGTTAATATCAAAAAAATAAGGAAACATTTCTTTTCATACTAGGCTAAGGCCTCAATCCTGAACAGATTTACACACGTGTTCAACATTATGCCCTCTGAATAGTCCTATTGATTTTCAGTGGGACTGCTCACAATGAGTAAAGTTAGACTCATAGACTTTAAGGTCAGAAGGGACCATCGTGATTTGGGCCCTACCAAATTCACAGCCAATGAAAAACACCTTGAATCTGGTCTCCCATTGTGAAATCTGGTCTTTTGTGTGCTTTAACCCTATACTGTACAGATTTCACAGGGGAGACCAGCGTTTCTCAAATTGGGGGTTCTGACCCAAAAGGGAGTTGCAGGAGGGTCACAGGGTTATTTTAGGGGAGCTGCAATATTGCCACCCTAACTTCTGCTCTACCTTCAGAGCGGGGTGGCTGGCGAGTGGCGACCGATGGCTGGAGAGCAGCAGTTGTTGGCCAGGCGCCCAGCTCTGAAAGCGGCGCTCCGCCAGCGGCAGTGCAGAACTAAGGGTGACAATAGCATACTATGCCACCCTTACTTCTGCACTGCTGCAGGCGGCGGCTCTGCCTTCAGAGCTGAACTCCCAGCCAGCAGCCACCTCTCTCCAGCTGCCCAGCTTTGAAGGCACCACTGCTGCCAGTAGCAGCGCAGAAGTCAGGGTAGCAGTACTGCAACCCCCTCTACAATAACCTTGCAGACTCCTCCCCCCCCACCCACACAACTCCTTTTTGGGTCAGGGCCTCTACAATTACAACACCATGAAATTTCAGTTTTAAACAGCTGAAATAATGAAATTTACAATTTTCAGAATCCTATGACTGTGAAATTGACCAAAATGGACTGTGAATTTGGTAGGGCCCTAACCATGATCATCTAGTTTGACCCCCTGCACATTGCAGGCCACTGTACCTCACCCACCCATTCCTGTAAATAGACCCATAACCTCTGGCTTTTACTGAAGTTCTCAAATCATGATCTGAAGACTTCAAGTTAAATAGAATCCACCATTTACACTAGCTTAAGCCTGCAAGTGACCCACGCCCAATGCTGCAGCGGAAGGCAACCCCCCCCCCCCAGGGGGGGGTCTGCCAATCTGAGCAGGGGAGAATTCCTTCCCGACCCCAACTATGGCAATCAGTTGTACCCAGAGCATGTCGGCAAGACCCACCAGACAGACACCTGGTAAAAAATTCTCTGTAGTAACTCAGAGCCCGCCCCATCTAGTGTCCCATCACTGGCCATTGGGGATTTTTGCTACTAGCAGTCGCAGATTTGCTACATACCATTGCAGGCAGTTTCATTAGACCAGAGGTAGGCAACCAATGGCACGTGTGCCAAAGGCGGCACGCAAGCTGATTTTCAGTGGCACTCACACTGCCTGGGTCCTGGCCACCAGTCCGGGGCGCTCTGCATTTTAATTTAATTTTAAATGAAGCTTCTTAAACATTTTAAAAACCTATTTACTTTACATACAACAATAGTTTAGTTATATGTTATAGACTTATAGAAAGAGACCTTCTAAAAATGTTAAAATGTATTACTGGCACGCGAAACCTTAAATTAGAGTGAAAAAATGAAGACTCGGCACACCACTTCTGAAAGGTTGCCGACCCCTGCATTAGACCATCCCCTCCATAAACTTGTCAAGCTCAATCTTGAAGACAGTTAGGTTTTTTGCCCCCTTTGCTCCCCTTGGGAGGCTGTTCCAGAACTTCACTCCTCTGATGGTTCGAAACCTTCGTCTAATTTTGAACCTAAACTTGTTGATGGCCAGTTTATATCCATTTCTTCTTGTGTCCATATTGGCACTTGAATAACTCCCCTCCCTCCCAGGTATTTATATAGAGAAAACATATCTCCCCTCAGCCTTTGCTTGGTTAGGCTAAACAAGCCAAACTCTTTGAGTCTCCTCTCATAAGGTAGGTTTTCCAGTCCTCTGATCATCCTAGTAGCCCTTCTCTGCACCTGTTCCAGTTTGAGTTCATCTTTCTTAAATATGGGAGACCAGAGTTGTACACAGTATTCCAGATAAGATCTCACTAGTGGTTTATATAATTGTACTAACACATCCCTGTCTCCACTGGAAATACCTCACCTGTTGCATCCCTCGACTGCATTAGCTTTTTTCATGGCTGCAGTACATTGATGGTTCATAGTCAACCTGTGCTCAATCAATAAACCCAGGTCTTTCTCCTCCTCTGTTGCTTCCAATAGATATGTCTCCAGCTTAGAGCAAAAATTCTTGTTGTTAGTCCCTAAGTGCATGAACTTGCACTTTGCACTATTACATTTCATTCCATTTCTATTACTCCAGTTTTCAAGGTCATCCAGATCTTCTTGTATGATATTCCAGTCCTCCTCCATATTGGCAATACTTCCCAACTTTGTGTCATCTGCAAATTTTATTAGCACTCTCTCTCACCTTTTGTGCCAAGGTCATTAATAAAAATGTTAAATAAATGGGTCCCAAGACTGATCCCTGAGGAATACCACTAGTAACCTCTCTCCAGCCTGACAGTTCATCTTTCAGTCTGACCTGTTGTAGTCTCTCCTTTAACCAGTTCCTTATCCAGCTTTCAATTCTCATATAAATCCCATCTTTTCCAATTTAACTAATAATTTCCCATGTGGAATTGTATCAAATGCCTTACTTAAATACAGGTAGATTAGATCTACTGCATTTCCTTTGTCTAAAAAAATCAGTTATCTTCTCAAAGAAAAAGATCAGGTTGGTCTGGCACAATCTACCTTTTGTAAAACCATGTTGTATTTTATCCTAATTACTGTTTACCTCTATGTCCTTAATTACTCTCTCTTTCAAAACTTGTTCTAAGACCTTGCATACAATTGAGGTCAAACTAACAGGCCCTTAGTTTCCCAGATTGCTTTTTTCCCCTTTCTTAAAAATGGGTACTATATTAGCAATTCTCCAAAATCTGAGTTTATAGATTCATTAAAGTTAAGCATGTGTGTAAGTCTTTGCAGGATTGGAGCTTAAATCTTGAAGTCCTTACTCAGTTTCCACTAAACTCTTACTTGATTTCAGAGGGCCTCAAGTAAGAAGTCTAAGGATTTTGTCTATTAAGTTGTATAAACTATTAAAAACCGTCTCCCTCCGCCCCACCAAACCTAAGTGTTGGGCCTAAAATGACTTGACAGTGTCCCTTTAAAATGAACAGCTTATTTTGTATTCGGCATGTTGAATTTAATGTCTCTTTTAAACTGTTTTTCAGAAAGCGTTTAGAATAGTACAGTACTTTATTTGTTCCTCACTCAACAAAATGGATTGTGTTGTGGCCATTTCTCACCTTCCTGCTCTCTTTTTTTCTTCTTCTTCTGTATGATGGATCCTTGATGGGGAAGATAAACTTCGGTTTCTACTAATCAAAGGGCTTTTAATATTCAAGCGCTGCATGTATTTCTTCTCAGCAGCAACATTGCTGGCCACCTCCAATCCCTTGATATAAACTCCAGTGTATCCGTGGCGGTGCAACTCGCTGTGGCTGCTCTCAAGCTGAGTAAACTCAAAGCTTTTAGTTTTCTTCATGATTTTCTTTAGTGGATGTTTTCTGTGGCGGGTAGTTGGTGACTGGACTGGCTCAGAATAGCAGGAGGCTGATCCTGAGGTGGAAACATTGTCCATATCTTCTGAGATTGGGCTAGTCCTTTGAAGCCCACCCAAGAGAGGAGTAAATGTCTGTGGTGGAGATGCATTAAGCTGCACATATACATCCATATTTTGATTGGAGTTCTCATGGTCTAAAAAAGGTGGTACTCTTGATGGCAGGCTCATATGCTGAGGTTTATGCAATGACTTAACATTATTATCCCAAATGTTATTATCAGTGTTAGAAGAGAGTCGAGAAAGGGACTGACTTGGTTGTCTAGCATCTTCAGTATCAAACTCACAGTTAACTTTTGCATCCGCTTCCTGGGGGACTTTGCGAGACGTTTCTTTGTTGGAACCTTTGAGAGCTTCAGAAAGGACCTCTTCTAAATGGTGCCTTGTTTGCTGACATTTTAGCCATAAAATATTCCATTGTTTTAGTTCCTTTTTGCTAGCCAGACCCAATACCATCTCATTCACTTTTTGAAAGTTTTCTGCAGAAACTTTTGTAGCTTCTTGGTGGTAGCTCTGCAAACTCTGAATCACTGATTGAGAATATTTGTTCTCCACAGTAAGATGTTCAAGATAGTCATTGCAGTGTAACATCCACCCATGTGCCTGGATTAAAAGTGAAAAGTACAGTTAAATAGTCAGACTGTGTACTCATATAACACCTTCTGTTTTAGAATCTCAAAGCAATTTACAAATATCAGGGTGAAAGTCAACCTTATGCAGAGGACCAACAAAAGGCCTGTGCAACATTTAAGTCCCATTTAAGTGCTCATAATAGATCTTAACAGGATATAAGTGCTGAATAGGTGTTGTGCTGTCCCTTTACACAGGGGCGAATTTTGCTTCTTATGATATGTCTACACAGCAATGTAAGCCCAGGCTTGAGCCTGGGCTCAAGCCTAACCCCCCTTGCGTCCACTCACCAATTGTGTTAACACTCCTGGGCTCAAGCCCTAGGGAGGGTCCAAGCCCGTGTTAAGCTGGGATCTAGAGTCCAAGCTTATTGCTTTCCTGTGTGCATGTGGCTCTGGCTGGACTCAGGTCCCAGAAGTTCTCCGGACATATCTCAAAGTTCCTTGAGACAATTTCCTTCGTCCTCTCTATGCCGACAATCTGTGGTGCAATCCCAGGGAGAGGCGGGGGGTGGGGGGGAGGGAAAGGAGCAAGGGCTAGAGAATGGAGCTGGAACTAAGCAGCTGCCCTGCTGGGAGTGGCAGAGCTCCTGGCTCAGCACAGCCAGGGGAGGGATGATCCCCAACACCTCAGCTGCTCCAACTCCCTGCAGGGCAGCCGCTTGGTCCTGCTCCACTCTCTGGCCCTCACTCCCGGGCCCCCGTCCTTCCTAGGGCTGTGTGTTACAGAGGTGCCAGGGCAGCATCAGGGGGGCAAGTGTGAGTCAGCCCCAAACTTCCCCACAGCCTCCTGGGGATCCCGTATCCCTACCCCCTGAGGTGTGGTGGGGGCAGGGATAAGGGATCCGGCCCGAGGGGTGCTGGCACACACTGCACCCGGAGCCCTGGGGATGCACTTTACCGCTCTGCAGCCAGCAGCAGCCAGGCTGGGGTGGGTGTGTGTTTTTTCACTGATACCTTCATTTTATGTCAAACTTCAGAACAGACAAAACTAACTAACAAACCAACCAAACAAAAATACAGTCGCTGAACATCCCACTTTGAAACTTTGCAATTCTTAATTTTTATTGTAATAGTTTGACAGCCCTGGAGACTGATGTGCTAATTATCCTCAGAACGGGTGCACATGGGCATTTTGCTGCCCATGTGACTCAGCCCAGCACTGGAGAGCCCAATTCTCAGATTAGATGATAGTTCGTATAAAGCCTTCTCAAACTGCCGTCATTCTACCGAGACAGCCACCAAAGGAGCTAATTGTGCAGTTTATGTATTTGTGCTCCTTATGGACACCTGCGTGCCATCAGCAGCACCACCACAGTTAGGAAACAGGGTGGGCAGTAGAGTTTTCCCACCGTGCAACACATTTGTAGGGCTAGGTCAGTGGCTCTCAACCTTTCCAAACTACTGCTCCCCTTTCAGGAGTCTGATTTGTCTTGGGTACCCCCAAGTTTCACCTCACTTAAAAACTACCTGCTTACAAATCAGACATAAAAATACAAAAGTGTCACAGGACACTGTTAATGAAAAATTGTTTACTTTCATTTTTATCATAGAATTATAAATCAATTGGAATATAAATATTGTACTTACATTTCAGTGTATAGTATATAAAGCAGTATAAACAAGTCATTGTCTGTATGAAATTTTAGTTTGTACTGACTTTGCTAGTGCTTTTTATGTAGCCTGTTGTAAAACGAGGCAAATATCTAGATGAGTTGATGCACCCCCGGAAGACCTCTGCGTACCCCTGGTTGAGAACCACTGGGCTAGAGTATCAACACTATGGTGGGGGGGCACTAGGCACTCTGGAACAGGGTTACTTTCACTAGGGTCTGTGCACTGCAATGTGTACACCAGAACCCTAGTTTTGAACTCAGGTCAGAAAATCCTTAACATAGGGTTCCTTGACACAGGTCAGGTGACTCGAGTCTCACTAACCCTAGGCTTAAATTGCTGCGTACCCTTAGTGAATTAAGGCTCAAACCCAATGAAGTAGGGAATTATTATTCATATTTCATAAGGTTTGGTGAATTGCCCCAGGCCACACAGGAAACTCTGTGACGTAGCTGGGAATCAAACCCAGAATGTCTGACTGCCAATCTTGTATCTCACCTCAAGACTACTTTTTCCTGTCAAGAAATTTTGTTCGACAGGATTCGACCCTGCGGCCTCTTGTACACACAATGTAAATCCTGATCCAGTAAGCACTTAAGTGCAGGTACCTTTCAGCACCAGTAGTTTCACTGAAATCAATGGCTCTACCCATGTGTTAAAGTATGTGCATAAGTGCTTTGCTGGATCAGGGCCTATATTACTAAATTAATGACCCAGAAGTTAAGAAGTACTGTTATACTACTGGCAGTTGTTAACCAACTTATTTTTAAAAATTCTAAACCAGACAATTTTTACAAGACAAAATATTATCTTTTAGGTTGTTCCTAGGAGCCAAAGAGTTCTCGTGACATAAAAGGGGTGTTTATACCGAATCTCAATGAAGCAATTTTTCTAAGATTTAGAAGCTATATTGAGAAGGTTTTCAATGCCAGCTTTGAAATCCAACAGAAACTAGCCTTGTTTCATTTAATCTGCACTGATATTCTGTGCTACCTACTCACCAGAACTTTCAGAATCAAAAGGAGGGGGGAAAAAAACCAAAAGCCTTAGGACCCTAAAGATGTTATTGTGGGGGTGTTAGTGGGTGCAACGGAGCATGTCATTTTAAGCTGCCAAATTACAAATTACTTCAGAAAACTCTTGAAGTTCATCAGTGCTCTGGTGAACTTTGAAGGGTCATCAAAGTCCTTTGGATGTTTGCCAGATTCTGACATGCCATTTTGACATGCCTCAAACTTGATCCTGTGGGCTACACCTCACCAGGGTCTTTCAAACAGGCCTATTTAGAAATCTTGTGGACAAACTATTCTTTAGCTAGGACATGGCTAAAAAAAAAAAAAAAAGCACTAGAAGAAGAAGAAAAAGTGTCACCACTGATTTGTCAAAAGAAATCTTGCTATCAGGTGCAGTGCATGGGAAAGTGTATCAGTACCTCCCAGCACCCTGTGAGACTCACTAGCACCTCCAGTACTTCGGAGTGGAGAAGAAGAGACTCATACAAAACACATTTTATGGAATAATGTTGCACAAATATTTAAAGTACTGTAAATCTGTACTGAACCTGAAATTTTTCTCTTACCGTCTCGTAAAACTCATACAAGTGGATCAGCTTCTCCAGCTCACTCTTCCTTTTCTCTGTCTGAGTGCTGACATTACTCAAATAACTCCTGAAGGTCTGAACTTTTTCTTCCAAGTTCAGTGAGCAGTTCTTTTGTATCAGCCGCAGCCCTTTCTCACAATATTGCTGTTGAGTACAAAATGAAACATACTGCATTAGTACATTGTTTCTTCTGCTGTCCGGATTCTTTTTCGGCATTGTCATTTACTCCATACAATTGTTATAGGCCAATTGTAAAGTGAGCGAAAGGTCAAAAGTGAACAATCACTCTTGTTGATCCTTTTGGTGCTTTTTTTCCTTTTTGGTACTGTTCTGCTACAATAAAATTACTGTTGGCCTTTTTATAAATCTAAATTTCTTTTGGGAAGCATAAAGAAAGAATATAATGATATGATGGAGCAAAAACTACAGTCAATTAAGCTTGAACATTTGAAAAGAATTATTATTACATATTTAGAGGAGTCATGGTTATGTTGCACTTAATATCATCGTGAGAAATTTTGTTTCGCAAGTAACAGCTCTCCTGTACCCTTCTTGATGCAATTTCTTTATATGAAATAGTTACAAGCTGAACTTTCCTCTTTACCAAGCTCTAGGAGGGCATGTATGTACCTAACTTCCCGTTTTTACTCTGGCTTCATTTACCGTTTATTGGTTGGTGTGCCTGTGTACTACTGCTCCTCATGGATGTACTGTGATGGCAGACCTGCACACATGGCACTGTGGTTGGTCTCCAAAAATGTTTAAGAGTAAACATTCTACCACAGAAAGCAGCAATTCTTCTTTAGCACAAGTGGTAGGTGTGTGTGGACCTGACCCAAAGCCCACTGCAGTCAAAAGGAGCCTTTCCATTTACTTCAAGGGGCATTGGATCAGGCCCTTTTATTTCTGGAACACAAACTCCAGAGTTCTGTTCCCAGTACTATGTGGGCACTTGAGTTATTAATATCATTTATGATTTGTTGTTGTTTCTGGCCACAAATTAGAATCATAGAATCATAGAATATCAGGGTTGGAAGGGACCTCAAGAGGTCATCTAGTCCAACCCCCTGCTCAAAGCAGGACCAATTCCCAACTAAATCATCCCAGCCAGGGCTTTGTCAAGCCGGGACTTAAAAACCTCCAAGGAAGGAGACTCCACCATCTCCCTAGGTAACGCATTCCAGTGCTTCACCACCCTCCTAGTGAAATAGTTTTTCCTAATATCCAACCTGGACCTCCCCCACTGCAACTTGAGACCATTGCTCCTTGTTCTGTCATCTGCCACCACTGAGAACAGCCGAGCTCCATCCTCTTTGGAACCCCCCTTCAGGTAGTTGAAGGCTGCTATCAAATCCCCCCCCCATTCTTCTCTTCTGGAGACTAAACAAACCCAGTTCCCTCAGCCTCTCCTCATAAGTCATGTGCTCCAGACCCCTAATCATTTTTGTTGCCCTCCATTGGACTCTTTCCAATTTTTCCACAAAAACTCTCTCCTAAATTAAAAACTCTCTCTTAAATTCCTCAATTATGCTTTGCAGTACTGAGAATTTGTGCAGTCCCTCTTGCACATGCATAGCTCTCCCTCTCTGTGTATTACTTGTTTTCTTCTTGTATATTATAAATTCCAGTTAAAGAATTTATTCCAGTTAAAGAGGCAGTAACTTTCCCAGAGCCACAGAGTTAGTGTTGTTATATTACCAATAATCAGTGAAACATTAACATTCTTAATCTATTACAGCTTTGGTTTGTATTTCCCCAATTAATTTTCTACGCTATTGCAGATGCAACTAAAATAACAAAAGCAAAACCAGGTGTTCCTTAGTACAATACTCACCATCACTTTGTCACTGAAAACTCTGAATTCTTCTTGCTGCTTCTTCACACTTTCCAGAGAAAGCAGCTCTTGATCTAAAGGGCCAAGATATCGCTCCCTTTCATTTTCAAACCAGAGTTTTATCTATAGAGGATACAAGATTTGTTTTTTTAAATTAATGAGTAAACTATATCTAACACAGAAATAAAGCGACTTTATCAAAGCAAATTAAACTCTTGTGAACATATACCAAATAAATCTTTTAAATTCTTTATTTCAAAACTATGAAAAAAATATCTCTCTCCTCATATACAATTTATCTAGAAAGCGATTTTATGTACTGCATTTAGTAACAGACACTTTAGTCAAACATATTAGTTTGCACCATATGTTAGGCCTCACCTTGTACTCCTTACACAGGCAAAACTCTCATTGAACTCAGTGAGAAATTTGTCTGTAGAGACTGTAGGGCAAGATCATTAGTGATTAATGAATAAAAATATAATTAGAACAGTTCACTGAATACAAAGAGCCAAAAGGTCTGTGCTAATTTTTAAAAACATTTATTAAAATATTTACATTTTCTTTACTCAGGATTTATTACAGATGTTTCACTGACTTGGAAAGTTTACCCTTGGGAGACCTTACTGAATTACATTTAAATAGCTTTCCAGTCCAATGTATTATAAATGCAAAGTTTATGTATTATTGTGGGATTGTACATAACTATTCTAGTGGGGAGACATGGCCAATGTAAAATCTCAGAAGTGCTATTAGCTTCAAAGAACTATTTTAAACAAAGTATCAGACAAAAAAAAACTTTCAGCACCAACAAAGTGAAGTGGATTTCCCAGGAGATACCTGGAAGGAGTGGAATGCAATTCCCACCTCTGGACACACCCTTTTGAATCTATGCCTTGAGGAGAGAACCACTCCTTGGCTGATTACCTATTCAAGTTCTCTGCAGATCACAGACCCAGGCTGTAGAAAGGAAAGGCTAACCTATGCATATGGGTTCTTGTTCTGAGCAAAAGCTGTTATAAACTTGTGACTACAGAAAACCCCCATACTGGGGTTTGAAGGACTGAATCCTACCAGAGTCCTTGTTGGAGTAGGAGAGGATCTCTGGCTTATGTGCAGGCATGTAAGTTCTTTTATTGTTTTAAAATGCATTTTCTGTGTAATGCTTTCACCTTAAGAATAAATGTGTTTGCTTAGAAAGGGATGTGTGGTAACTTGCAACTGTGGACAATTATGACTGTTCATAACCTCTGAGGAGAAAGCAAAGCAGGCTTACTTAGGCAGTCTGACTTGCCAGGGAACTCACAGTATAGGTAGGGACTGTGCATCCTGAAAACCCCAGGTGAGGAGGGAGAGAGACACACGTTTCTGCCCAGGAGAGGTGACAGCTGAGGAGGCTGGAGCCTAGAGTGGGTGTACTTGCTGGACCACAAAGGAATACAGATGCAGTTGCCCTGAACTGTGACATTATTTGTACTGCATACACACACATACGTGGCCAGCCCAATATGTAGCTTATATTCACAGATCAACTTGGCCCCCATGATGGAAAAATGGAAGGTTAGCCCTATAGCTGGCATACATTAAATCTCAAAAATAGTACTGACCTGGTCACAATCTTCTTCAAATTTTCTTATTTCCTGGAGATTCTCCAGTTGTTGCAGACACTTATTTGATATGAGAACCAGCCTATGGACCTCCTCATCTACTTGATTGTACAATCTTGTTATAGCCTCCATGGCATCTCTATGGGGAGAAAAACAACACATAAATGTCCAGTGCAAACACAATGCCAGAAGAGTCCACTCTATATTTCAGAAGACGACAATCATCAAATCTGTTAATCAGCAAAGCAAAAGAGGTTTGGGCCAACAAGCCAACACCTACAGAACGTATTAGTGTGCGTTTGCTTGTTCAACTTGTCAAAGGAAAATGTATCCTACTCAGAACCACATGGCAGCCAAGATTTTCAAAAATGACCAGTGATTTGAGGTATCTCAGTTGCTGGGTGCTCAAGCGTGTGTAGCTCAGCAAACTCTCTAAGGCATCCAAAAATCACTAGTCATTTTTGAAAATCTTGGCTGTTGTATATAAATGGAGTTGTTTCAGCCAGTCAGGCTGCACTAACCCAGAGCTGTATATAAAGGCTTGATTCTGCAAAGCTTCAAGTCTGCAGGATTACTCATGTGCTTAAAGTTAGGCAAATGCTTAAACACTTTGCAGGATCAAGACCTCATTACAGTTATAGAATTCTCTGCACTCTAATTACCTAATCTGATCAGATTGGCATAATATCTGCCTATCTTAATTTCTGACTCACCAGGTAAGTGCCCACCAACCCCCTCGATACCTCACCACCTCACCCTGCATGAGGTATTAAATAGTTGAATTAGGGAGGGCCCAAGTCTCTCCAGACGCAAGTCTGCAACCACTCTTCCATTATAAGGCTGAATTTCAGCCAGCCTCGAACCCCTACCAAAAACAGGTATCTTGACTTGATGTTCTGAAAATCTGAAGGTAACTCCCAGTATATGATAAAAGTTTCTCTGAAATATTCAATTAAATTGACAAGCACTTTTTCAGATGGAGAGATTTAAAAATTGCTTCTTTTTGAAATTTTTGGAAAATTTAATGTTTGTTACTCTGTTTTGCCTTAGGTCAATCACTTCATAGAGTGAAATGCTACATACAGTAGGAGATTTGTATGTAAATCCCATTTCGTTCACTCGGAACCGTGTATGTATAAATGAGAGTAGTACCTTGCACAAAACATCTATATTTGCTATTCTCCTTAGGAGGGAACAAGAAATCGGTTAAGGTGTTACACACGTCTTCCCCTTGTTACATTTCCTCTCTCTTTGGGCTTGACTACAATGGTGCTGCATTCTGGTCTACAAGGGTGTGAACTGTAGAGCGCTCTAACATGCTGCACTCTAACTGCCCAATGCAGACTCTGCTGGGATGAACTAAAAAGTACCTTAGTTTGCGTTAACATAGTTGTAAACGAGTGGTCTCCTCTCAGGCACACCCTCATGGCCTTGGGAAAGCCCTGCAAATGGCTCCTTGTCTCAGTTTTCCTCATGGCTCCCCAGTAACTCAATACAAGTTTATCCTCCAGTCCAGTGGTTCTCAGCCAGGGGTACACGTACCCCCGGGGGTATGCAGAGGTCTTCCAGGGGGCACTCAACTCATCTAGATCAATGTTTCTCAACCTGGGGGTTGTGACCCCAAAGGGGGTTGTGGGACAGGTTTAGGGTCACAAGTGAAGAGCTGGCATTGGGGTGGCCACAGTGGGCCCTGCGAAGCTATTACATGCTTCAGCCCTAGGCAGCAGGGCTCGGGTTTCAAACGAGGCACACAAGAGAAAAACAGGCTCAAGTATCACATTGGAATATAAACATTGTACTTACATTTCAATCAATTTATTTTATAATTATATGATAAAAATGAGAATGTAAGCAATTTTTCAGTATTAGTGTGCTGTGACACACTCATATTTTTATGTCTGATTTTGTAAGCAAGTAGTTTTTAAGTGAGGTGAAACTTGGGGTACCCCAGACAAATCAGACTTCTGAAAGGGGAACAGTAGCCTGGAAAGGTTGAGAGCCACTGTTCCAGTCCGTCATAATTTATTAACAAAAACATAGTGCAAGAGTCCATAACCAGTAGTCCCAAAACATAGTCCACATCCCGCAGTGCACGTAGCCTTTAAAACCTGGCTTGGTTCTCACCATCCTAGTGTCTTCCACTACACTTTGGATATGTTTACACAGCAAAGAAAAACCCACGACTGGTCTGTGCCAGCTGACTCAGGCTTGAGGGGCTAGGCCTGTGATGCTGTTTCACTGCTGTGTGGACTTCCAGGCTTGGGCTGGAGCCCAAGCTCTGGGACCCGGCCACCCCGCAGAGTGCTAGAGCCCCAGCTTCAGCCTGAGCCCAGACGTCTACACAGCAATGTAATAGGCCCACAGCCCAAGCACTGTGAGGCCAAGTTGGCTGGCAAGGCCAGCCGCAGGCATCTAGTCACTTTGTAGACATACCCTGAGTCAATTGTCCTCTGTCAGACCAGCCACCACAGCCCTTCCTTCCGGGGCACAACCCTGCTCTTCGTAGCAGGAACTCCCACACCCTCTCCGCTGGGAGTGTCCTCATGTCTCGTCTGGGGCCCAGCTCTCTGGCCAGGAGACATCAGGGAGTAAGTCGCTCCGCTGTTCCCCCTTCCTTCAGCCCTTGGCTCTGGCTCTCTGGTTTAGAGCCAGCAGGCATCGCCCTCTGCTGCTGCTGCTGCTCCTCCTGCCGTCAGCCCTTTCCCGCCCCTTAGCTCTGGCTAGGGGATGCCAGCCACAAACCCCTCTGGTTGCTCTCCCAGGAACCACCTTCTCTCTCCGGTGGCTCCCATCTCTTACCCCTCTTGTCTGACTGACTCAGTCTGCTCTGGCTCCTCACTGACCTTTTATAACCCCAAATGCTGCCCTGTGCGCTGAACTGGCCCAACTGGGAGCACCTGGATGGGAACAGGAGAGCCGAGCCCAGATTCATATGATGGGCCACAGACTCTGTTACAGTTCTCCTACAGGACTGCATCACTGCCAACTAGGTGCCTTCTAGTTCACACCAGCAGGGTCTACATGGGGCAGTTTAATCTAACATGTGCTCTCTACAATTCACCCCCCCCACACACACACACAGACACTGACTGCAGTGCCATGTAGACAAGCCCTTTCTCTCCCTTTTCCCTTCTCTGATTAACATGGGTCTCTGATGCAGCACTTATTGCAAAGCAAGCACCTACCGGTAGTCTTCTGTATTGCAGAATTCCTCTTTCCTGAGTCTTGCAAGGATTGTCCCACCCTCTAGCCTTAAGGTTACCAGCAAGGCATCTTCCAAAACAAGTTTCATCATTGTCTTGTGTTTGTCGATTAAGTCCCTGACCTCCTATACAGAAGAAACACGATTAATCTCATTTTACTAGAAACTTAGATAGTGTGTTGGTACCATAGCTTGGCTCGCACGGCTTTTATAAAACAAATGCATGTGCACATTGGTCAGGGAAATAACAGAACCTGTGAATGCCTGGTTCCCACTTGTAATTTTTGTCCTACATTTCCCTGTTGCTTCTACTGGTGGAGCTGAACCAGTTTTAGAAATAATTTTTGGCCAAAACATTATGGAGACTGAACTACTCTCTCATTCACTACACTTGGTCCCTCAGGTTGATTCAGGCACTCTGGCAAGGAAGTGTGGGGAAGCCGGTACTATCACTGACTAAGCCGTGCTTCTTTTGTAGACAGAGGAATTCAGTTTCCAGGGCTAGCAAACTGGCACCTTTAACAGAAAATTATTAAAACAACAATAATTAGAGATGGGTCAAAACTGGAACCTTGAATCCAAACTCCTTTAAAATTAAAGGGATGCAAATTTGAACGACTATACCTGAACCCATCCCTATAATTTTGTGTTGCATTGAAAATAAACCAAAAGGGTCTATTTTCTAGGGTTTGTTTTTCAGGTATGGCAGAAACCCTATGAGAAGGGCTCATCTTGCAAGATGTCTACAATCTTGGTTTCAAATTTTGTGAGAACAGCTCATGGGACCATTGGTGCTTTCAGATCTAAACCTCGACACCCTATTCTGACCTCGTAACTGAATGCTAGTCTAGACCTGATGCAGACAGGATCCAAATATCTCCTCCTCAGCTTCTCTCTAATAACAACGCCCATAATAGATTACTGAGCTACCTCAGGCTTCCAATTTTTTGAATTCAAGACACAGCATTTGTGACATCAGCTAATACTTACCTGCACTGTACTTAGGGTTCTCTTGGAGTTCAGCGAACAGACTGAGTTCTGTAGAAAGACAATGGCCTCTTTGCAGTTTGTAATAAAGGGTTCCAGTTTCTGCAGCGATAAAACACAACGACAGGTAAAAACACTCAAAAAGTCAGTCTCAGGAAATAGCTTTGGCTTCTTAAACTTAAAGTGTCCTAGATGGTCAGAAAGAGTTATTTGTATGTCAATCACAATAAGGACTTGTCTACACGTAGTTTTTGTGCTGCTTTAACTATACCAGTTTGAAACCAGTATAGTTAAGTGGTACAATCCCCCTAATGTGGATGCAGTTATACCAGTCTAACTATTCCTGCATGGGAAGGGGAATAAAGGGAATAAGCCAAACTAACAAGGGGAATAAGCTACACAGATAAAAGGCACTTTTATTCCAGAATAACTACATTCACACTAAGGGTTATATAGATCTATTTCAGTAAAAAAAAAAAAAAGTTACTCCATTAATTGAAATAGTTAAATGGGCATAAAAACTGCATTTAGACCTTAGACACAGGTATTTTTTTTAACATCAAAATAGGCCTAGACTTAAATAAGATCATTGTTTTCCAAGTCAGTATTTGAATGTGTGGTTATATAAAGTCTCCATAGATGCCAGACCTTCAGCTGGCATAAACTGGCATAGTTCCATTGACTTCAGTGCTAGAGGACAAAGTACTGCACATGAAGAAAACTTCAGGGCCAGTTATTGACTTTAATATAGCTAAGTTGATGGACACCAGTTGAGGATCTGGCCCTAGTGATTCAGATATGTGTTAAAAAGTGAGTTTGGCAATTCTAACATAATCCAGAGTGGAAATCTGTCTGAATCCTGCAACCATGACACAGCTGAACAGAGGCCAAGACTGACCTAGCCAGGGATTAACAGAGTACAGCGGCACAGCTGTGTGGGGACGTTTCAACACCACCTACATGCAGCGTACAAGACTCTAACTGGCACTATTTGTTTCTCATTTTTATGAGGAATAAAAGTTACTAAATTCCATCAAGAACATTCTAAAAAGGGAAAATAAAATCAGAGGAGAACAAGTAATGGGAGCTGCAAGCACTATCTTACCTTTCGAAAACGCATCCAGTCATGGTGGTTATACAGAAAGGTTCCATCAAATTCTGCTGTCAACTGGGTACAGTCAATGTGCTTTTGCAGAGCCTTCAGTGATGTGAGGACTTCATACTGTTAAAGAAAAATTGTGAATGGAGCTGTATTAATGCCATAAATCAAACCACTGGGAAAAACGTACATAGTACCAGTTGTCAAAATCTTTTACAGAATCTCGAGACAGAGGACCAGATCTTCAAATGGGTATAAATGAGTGTAGATCTAATGAAGTCAAGAACTGGGCCTGAGATTTTCTTCATGTGTAATACTCTGTCTTCTGGAAGGAAGTCAATGGAGCCATGCAAATTTGCACCAGCTGAGGATCTGTCCCAAAGTACTATATCTTATTTGTAGAAAATATTTTCTGTTACTATTATGTATTTGTTTAAATATAGATAAGTTTGAAGGGGAAAAAAAATCTCAAGTGACTTCTGTCTCTAACAACCATCTATGCCAATAGAATATTACATACAAATCAAAAAAGAGAGATCGTTAAAAATTCTTTGGGTATCAAGTTTTACTGGGAGAAAATAGTATATTTTAACTCTACATACAAAGTTCAGGAGAACAAGCTTCTGTTCTGATGGAAATGAATATAAAGGGAGCTGAAGTTAAACAGCAAAAATGAGTTTATTATTTAAATTAAATCAAACATCCATCAATTTTGTATTTTTAAAAATATTTTAATTATAAAATTCCTGCATAGTAAATACAAAAACAGCAGCAGTAAGTCATTATGTTATTGTAAAGAACACAAAATTCACACAAACATATTTCTGACTACCCACTTATACGATTCAGCAAACTGGTTTATGCAGTAAGTCTAGCCATAAAAGGGCAAATTCTGCCACCCTTACATTCCTTACACGACAGGGCAGTTGTGAGGATAAATACATTAATGACTGCGATGTGCTCAGATATCATGGTAATGGCACCCACATAAGTACCTAAAATAAGATTTGCATTGAAAAGCACATTATAGATAGATATAGATTTCAGTGGCACTACTCACACAGTAAGGTGCTACTGAATTGGAGCTACTCAAAGTATGATGTATTATTCAGTGAGTAATAGCAGAATTTGCCCCTTAAAAACACCAAAAAAAAAAAAATCAATTTTTTCTAAACAAAATAAAATGTCATGAAGTCACATTTTGCAAAGTAACTTTTCATAACAAAATTTAACTTTACAAAATATCACGTACATTCCTCTTAATGTTACCTGAATTGCAGTATCTTTGTCAGGTCTAAATGCAGATTCCTTCTCAGTCAATATCAGGACACTGTGAATGGAGTGAGGAACTGCACTCTGGAAAGCAAAGCAAAATGAATTTAGAGAAATGCTTTATTATGCACCTCCCAATCTTTTTTCCCTTTTTGCCATTTTTCAAAATTCAGCTTGATTGGTTAACATGAGCATCATAAGTCAAGAAATAGCCTTAAATAGTTATTTTTAAATAATGTATTTTCCCTATAATAAATGTAGTTATGGGGTCAAATTCTGTTCTTGTTGTTGCAGGAGCACATTGTTTTATTCTTCAATAAAATTAACTTGGATTACACTACAAATGCAATGATGTTTTCTTAATGACTAACCTATGCTGTATGTGTCCTTGCTTTGCACTATGTTTTTCCCATAAGGCATTAAAGAGCCTTATTTTAAAAATGCAAACAGCACAAAACAAGGCTGCAATAGCCTGCAATGATCATGGTCAATCTTGTCTATTGCACATATAAAACTGTGTTTGTGGTTCTCACATTGGTGTGACCTCACATATATGTGTTCACCTGTAGTGTTTGCTGAATCCTCATAGGTCGACATCAACATGAGACTCCATCATCATATTGTAAACGATACACATTTCAAACAGTAACTGAAGTTTAAATACTTTAACTAATAAAGGATGACATTGATATTTCTTGCTTCATGCAGTATTGTTTGATGGTGTTTTCTCTCTTATAAAAGTGGTTGTTGGAGAGGGTATTAGGTCTCAAAAGACATTGCATGTGTATTTTTTTTAATCATTTATGCAATTAGGGATTTATCCAACCCCTATTGAAATCAATCAGTGTTTCCTCTGCTTTCAGTGGGTGCAGGATCAGGGCCTAATTCATCCCAGTGCTGGAGATAAATATGGTGTAGGGCCCTAAGTAGGTATTATATCACTATTACGCCTTCCTTATTCTGCAGCTCTTATTCAAACTGAGGTTTCAGGAGGCAGAGCATGCGAGTTCGCTGCCTGCCTACCATCCATCATTCTTGCCAGTGAATTTTAGGCCATTTGGTGCTTCACTTAGAAGTACAAAGCAACTCTTCATATTTTAGCCCTAAATCTTGATTGGACTGCTTCTGTGTCATCATATCCATTGCGACTCCACAGCTTGTGAAAAAGACTTATTATTTCTGTTGCTATGACACAATGTACTATTAGTGTTACTGTCTTTTTTCATTTTTACTATTCTGTGTTCTAATTTTTTGTTATCTTTATCTAATATTCCTTCTCGTTTTCCATCTCTGTGTTTAAAGGATACTTCAAAAAACACAGCTTAGCCATACACATTGGACGTGCTCTAATGCAAAGACTGAACATTGGGACGATACAGGCTGAGTGGCAGAGTTAACTCTGATCTCACTTGAGGCTTGATTATAATTTTACAGTCTGCCCGGAATCAGAGGCAGTATGCAGCTGCCCTGAGACAGAGAACAAACACTGAGAACAATTCCTCCTCCGTTCCCCCTTTGCTCTGGGGGAAAAGTAAATTACTTGTCCCCTTTTCCTGGAGCAGCTTACAGCTCCCTGTGCATGGTACCAGGGCTCCTTCCCACCCCCTCTAAAGGCTCATCGTGAAGGGTCCTAGGCAAGTAGTCCCTGTCCTGCCTGCATGACCACAGTCACAACCAGTGCTGAGCTGAGGAGGAAATAAGAGTGAGCTGAAGGCTAGGACAGTATAGCTTTGATTTTGTAAGTTAAAAAGAGGGAACTGATGTATAAATAGAATGACAAGAATGATAACAACAAAACCACCAGTCCTCCCTCTGAGCCCTTTCTACTGATGATGTATTAAGTCTTTAATCACACCAGCTGCAAAGCATGCTGTAATGCAGAGTCCAATGTATGTTTATGGCACATGCTCAAGTAGCCACATTTATATTTGAAGCACACTGATCACCTTTCCGGATTGGCAAAATTAGCATTTCATCTTTATCGTTTTTCAAAAGTTCAACAGTGTTTGCTCCTGCCTGTGGTAAGAGAGTATCTGGAAGCCCACATTTTAGTTATGTCTCCTACATGTGCACTTCAAAATGGAAAAAGCCAAACTAATTGAATTTTTTTTTGTTAATGGCAACCTCTTCTCCACCCAAGCACACAGACCAAGTTTCAGCCCACTCTAAATTAAAATGGCTCTAAACTCTAAAAATGGAGCTGACAAAGGAAAAATTGTCAAACTGTTACATTTAATTTCATTATAATAAAACTATATCTACCTAATTCCACATTTCCATTGCTTTCATTTGAGACAAATACCTTGTTAAACACTGTGCCAAAATGCTTCCAGGATTCAATTCATCATCTTGTGATGACATATTTTTCCTCAGGGCATATCTGCCACATCTCAGATGTGTAATATACTTAAGAAAACACTAAAGCCAGCTTAATAAAATAATTACAACAATGTGAATTCAGTAGATTTCCTTTTTTCAAGTTGGTTGCCAAGCCGTTTAGAAGATTCAGTTACAATAAGAACTTGAGTATTTGGTGGAAATTTTCCCAGTGCATATTTCTTTTTTCTCTAAACTGTTTTGGTGCACCAGCTGTGTGTAGGAAGGGCAACTATATAGATCTAAGTGCTACATATGGTTAGTGTCTGTCTGCAGCTGTGGGAAAATAGCTGTGTAAAACTCACAGGGTGATGTTAAGTAAATGCAGTAGCTGGAGGTACTTGCACCTCAAGTCTGAAAATGTTTGATCTATTGTTACAATACTCAAGTTCTCACTAGAACCATAAAAGATTAAAGATCAAAAATCATTTTGCTCTGGTCTTCTACTTTGTTTACTTTGGGCACCTGGACAGCACTTTGGAAACAGTTAGTTCCACTGTTTCCCTTTTTTTAGTCAGTTAGGCCTCATATAGGTACCATGTGGAGCTGATTACAGGACTGCAGCTTCAATCAGTTTCCTCTCATGTTAGTGTGGATCTTCATACAGTAAATGGACAGGTGAAAACATTTTAGGAAAGATGGTCAGGAGAATAAGAAGGTTTAATACCTGAAACTACTTGTAACTTTACTTTTTTTAATTGATCAGCTTTCAGATGGACAGCGTAGTGCCTTTTTAATCTGAGTGCAGTTACAATGTAAGGCTTGTAAGGGTAGATGGGAAAGAGTGAAAAGGTGGGAGGAATCATAAAGTAGTCATCATCTACAACAACTTGTTCTTGTTTTGTTATTTTTCTCCTTGAATAACACGATTACCATATCTACATCCTGCACTGTATAACCTTAAATGTCAGCTATGGCTCAAAGCAGACTGCACGGGAAAATTTCACTCCTCTCTCCGTGAGTTTTCAATGTTTTCATTTTGCTGTTGTCATGATTCAGAACCAAGGCTGGGATGTACGAACTTTGGAAGAATGTCCATTTTCTGACTGTGATTAATTCTGATCTGAACAAAAAACACTTTACCCTTGTCAAAGGAATATTGATGGAAGCCAAGCACATTAAAAGGCCGTTGTGATAATGACGTGCTAGAGTCACTGTAATGTCAAAATATGTTGTAACAGAAAATCAGACTAGAAGATACTAAGACCTTTGTGCTAGTGTCTTTTCCTTTTTGAACTGTTCAGTGAACCAGCACTAACAGATCTTTAGTTTCACTGTGCATGCAAAAACAATTCACTCCATTAAAGGCAGAAGAAAAGTTGGCCTCAGTTGTCAAGACATTCTGTGTAACTTTTACTTTGCTGTTTGTTTCCCTCAGTGCACCAAACTACAGGTTAACAAAATGAATGTTGGATAATATCAAATGCAAGTGAATCTCCATAACAACTTCCCAATAAGCTGCTCAAGTCCTACTCACTGTTTGAGAAAACTGGACTTAATGTCAACAGACAGACAGTGCTTATTTTTGTAGAACTAGCACTAAACTCCTCTCAAGAATATACCATACTTGTATTTTGTATTTTAAATCTATTCCTTCTACTTATATTTATACCTAATTGGCTTTAACTTTTTCAACTGATTCTTTGATGATCCTATTGTGTATCACAAATTAATTTTTCCATGTGCTGAATGGAGAAAGTAATTCAAAAGTGAAAGAACTACCACTGGTATTAAGTTTAACACTGTAAGCTCTTTGGGACAGGAGGCATCTTTTGATTGTCTGTGTGCACAGCACCCAAAAAAACAACACCCCAGTACCTGATTAGGGGCCTCTAGGTGCTACCACAATACAAATAATAACAATAACAATAATTTTAAAAAACACTAGTATTTTATTTTGTGCTCTTAAACAATGCACCATAACCACTAGCACTTACCTGTAATGCTGTGAAAGCTTTGAAAAGACCAGGACTAGGCTGGCACTTACGAGCATCCACTAAAATAACGAGCCCCAGATCACGTACTTCCTTCCTAGAAACAGAAAGGCAGATATTTCCTAAGCTGCATTTCCTCTTGATAAAAGTATTTACTAAATGTTTATAAAATTGTATCCAAACAAACAGGTTGATGATGGGGCCACTTAGAACAAATATATTTTATTTCCAGTCAGAAATAAAGCAGCAGACAGTATATTATGCAGAAAATGATTACAGTCAGCCCCTCTTATTAAAAAATCTGTTGTAGGAAGCCGGGGTGGGGAAATTCCCTCTCAGAGTTTTCTCCAGATCATACTGTCAGGGATGAATAATTTGCCATTGTATTGTCTCTAGATTCCTTGTGGCCCTTCCCATTCTCCTGCCAGCATAGCTCCCTCTCCAGTTGTCCACTATATCTAGAACTCTGCCTCCCCTCCATGTTTTAAAAGCAGAGTTTCCCCTGTATGGAATGGCTGTTTGGTTAAGATAACACAGCCACAGTAGATATCCTCCGGGTTTATGGGGGGGGGAGGGAGGGAGGGTAGAATAATGATGCACCTAGACATTGGTTCCCCATCCATGTCCAGATCTCTATCCCTGGAGAAGGCTTTCTGTGAGTCTGGAGATAGGGCTGGTGGTGTCAGCCAAATGGTTGGGGTTGCTTTTCTCATGAAAATGTGCAGATTTCTGTGTGGCGGGTTCTCTCTGCATAAGGTCTGAGGGTGCGGGAAATGATCTGGAATGGTAATACTAAGCTGAAATGAGTTCCCACTCATGAAGAGCTAATTGCATGGCAGACTGATGCCTTGGGCTGGCATGTCAAATGGTAATATCCCTATTTTTCAGATAGACTGGTGTAACTGAAATGCTTTCCCTAATATGAGGGTTTTATCAGCTAGATGTAAACATTTATTCAGAGTTAAACTTTGTAGGAGTTGCTTGGCTTTGGGGAAAATTATTAGATCCATAAAAAGTTTTTGCATTAAATAAAAAGGCGAAAAGGAGGTACGATTCCCAATACATTTGTGCTCTTACAATCCGACTTTTCAGTTAGTCAAGATTATAGACTCTGTGACTCAGCTTTTAAAACACACTTTCAACAGATTTGGGTGCCTCATTCCCTTATGCTACTTTGAAAATCCCAGCCCATAACGCTAGCCAATAACACTGCTATTTCCAGCAGGAACTATGGTTTTGGGGACTATTCTAAGGTCTAACTGCACTCGCTTTAAGGGTGAAATTCACCCCTCTGCTGAGACCAACCGCACAGGATTTGACCTTTCAGCTGTTGCACACGTGAAATATGTTGTTTCAAATTTTGTTTAAAAGCTGTTTTATCATCCTCCAGACTCATCTTTACATGCTGTAATTATATAATCTAAATATTGGGTTACATATATTTACACTAAGTATAAACAGCAATTACCTTTAAAGGCATTAATGACATATATACACAATGAACAACTAAACATTACTTTAAAAAGCCAGGGCCATTCCAAGGCAAACAGTACATTCAAAGAATGTCAGGGTTATGAAGCAAGTTCAGAGGGAAAAAAAGGAATTATACTATTAAACATTAAGGCACCTTCACTGCAATGTGAGTGGGTACAACCATCAGACATTAATTTATTATGCCCTGTAGTGGGGAAGTACAGATTTTGGGCTCAATCTAGCTTCCATTTAAGCCAATAGTAAACTACCCATTCACTTTAATAGGAGCCCTAATTCCTCCCCATGCAAAAACATCTTATAGATGTGAATAGAAAATTATATCCTTTCTGCAGTTCCCTTCCTCCATCATCCTGAGAGAAAGGACCACATTCTCTATGGGGGGAGGGATAGCTCAGTGGTTTGAGCATTGGCCTGCTAAACCCAGGGTTGTGAGTTCAATCCTTGAGGGGGCCACTTGGGGATCTGGGGCAAAATCAGTACTTGGTCCTGCTAGTGAAGGCAGGGGGCTGGACTCGATGACCTTTCAAGGTCCCTTCCAGTTCTAGGAGATGGGATATCTCCATTAATTTAATTTAATTTAATTTATTACATTCTACAGGTTTTACAATTAGTTCTGTAGAACCTTACTGGTTTTGTCCCTATGAAATTCTATACGACTTTTCTGTAACAGGTAAGAGATAGATTGTCCAATTAGGCACTGTGACATTATCTGATTAAAATATGACCATGTAGATCATTCTTGCTAGTACTGTTAAATAATTGCAACAAATCTTGTACAAAGTATGTCAAGAAAGGTGTCTATGGAAAGGGTATGATTTGCTTAATACGATTATGCTATTTGTATGCATGAATCATTTTTGTATTTGAAGTTATGAGTATTGGCTCTATATCTAGATTTCAAATGTTTGCTCTTGGGGAAACGCCCACAAGATATTTAGCCTTACCTCACAATGGACCATGGGAGACGCCTATCTATGCTTAATGGACTTTCCTGTTATGACTAAGTGAAATCATGCATGGACATGCGACTTGCCCATGTGACCCCAAACACCATCTTTTACCTGTAATTTTCCAGTCAGAACAATGGGATTCCCTTCAGTTGGCAGAAGCTATAAAAGGCCCTGGAAACATCTCCATTTTGCCTCTTTCCTGCTCATACCTTTGGACTATGGACTTATACTAACAGAAGCATTCTAACTAAGGGACTGAGAACCTTCCAATGATTTGGAAGCTACCAGAGACTTGCCTTAAGCCAGCAGTTTATTCCATCACGGCTTCAAGCCTGAACCAAGAACTTTGCAATTGTATGTATTTGATTCCTTTAACCAATTTTAAATCTCACCTTTCTTTCTTTTTATAAATAAACCTTTTTTAGTATCTAATATCTAGATTGGCAACAGTGTGATTATTGGGTAAGATCTGAGTTATATATTGACCTGGCTGTGTGACTGGTCCTTTGGGATCAGAAGAACCTTTTATTTGATGAAATTGGTTTTTAAAGAACCATTCATCTTTAAGTCTAGTGTTTTTGGTGGTGATATAAGGATTGGAATGCCTAAGGAAACTGCTTTTCTGACTTGTTAGCCAGTGTGGTGAAACAGAAGTTTACTTTTGTTGCTGGTTTGGTATATCTTATGGGAGAATAACCACCAGTTTTGGGGTGAGTCTGCCCTATTTCTCAGCAGTTTGTCCTGAATTTGGTATCTGACCCACAGAGGCACAGTTACAGGCACCACCCCAGCAGAAGGTGATGCAGAGCCACACTGCTGGAAGAAGTGGTGGGGGAAGGGACTGTGACTCAAGGCCTGATCCAAAGCCCACTGAATCAACGTAAAGACTTCCAATGACTTCACTGGGCTTTTGGCTCAGATCCAAAGAAAGGTACAACCCCTCCCTAAGCTCCCTGGCATACAGGGGAATGCATCGCAATGAATCTGGCAGCATGTGGGATCAAAGTTGAGTGGGGTCATGGTCCTCAAGGGGGTGATGTATGGCCCTTGGAGCAAAAAGAGGCAGCAATCTCTTGGCTTCTGTGAGCACCGCAACTGCATCTATCCCTGCTCTTTGTCCCCTTCACATACACGCCCAGGACAGTATAGCCTAATTGTATTTTTCTTTGGTTTTTGAGTCTGTAGAGTTTGATACAAAATTTGTGAATTAGAAACAAAAGGGTTTGTTACACAGAAAAAATAATTTATCTGGAGTTATGTGCCAAAGTAGACTTTCTCGAAAGTGGAGGGACATTTTTCTGCAGTCGTAGATAAACATAGGCCAAGACTATAACAGGGTTCAAAAAAGAACTAGCTAAATTCATGGAGGATAGGTCCATCAATGGCTATTAGCCAGGATGGGCAGGGATGGAATCCCTAACCTTTGTTTGCCAGGAGCTGTGAATGGGCAACAAGGGATGGATCACTTGATGAATACCTGTTTTGTCCATTCCCTCTGGGGCACCTGGCATTGGCCACTGTTGGAAGACAGAATACTGGGCTAGATGGACCTTTGGTCTGACCCAGTATGGCAGTTCTTATGTTGTTATACTAGACTAGATTCTCATCTGCACCCAAACAAAGAAAATGCTTCTGGGTCATCGATCCTGGGATTTATTCTGTAGTGGCCTGATTCGCTCAGGGCTACTCTAAACTAGACCAGCTGGTGAGAGCTCCAGGGGACTTCTTAGCCAACCGAGGAGTCCTTTAAACCAGGAAATTTCAGCTGGACATGTCAGTCAGCTATCCAGCCTCCTTGATACAGCAATATATGGCTTATTGTGAGGGACAATCTGGCCCGCTGCATTTACCAAATATGCCACTGCTTTGAATTAGGGTAGGACAGGGCCCTTCATACACTTGTGGAAGTTGTGTGAAGAACACTGGTCAGTAGTTCTGTATTTTTTAAACTATACAAAAAAATGTCAACAACATCCCCTAATACCTGAGTTATGACGCTCATATATCCACTAATTCATGGGGAACTCTTTTAAAACTATTTTGAGCAGAACTATTTGTCCAACATTGGGCAGAAAGACAATTATATCACAGGATTATATTTTATATTTGGAATGCTTTGATGTTTAATTCAAGCTGCATAGGTTTAGTTATTTTATATTAACTTTTGGAAACTTTTCAAAATTCTCACTATTTAAATAGTACTTTTAAAAGCACCTTTACTATGTTTATTAGTACATATAAAGGCACAGAACAAGACCTACAAGATATGTTAACTGTTGCCAATTTTCCTATCTGGCCAATTTTCAATCATCCTCAGTCTTTGTTGTACAAATAAAACTGTACACAAAGTTCTCCATAAGTTACAGTACTGTTTGAATTTGCACCCTCTATCCTACACATGTGTGCATGTGTAGAGGAAGCAGACTTAAAATTTGGTCCATTACTTATAAACTTAGATGTAATTTCTTAGATATAATTTCATCTGTTTCTCCATATTAAAAAATGGTGTCAATTATTAGAGCTCTCAGAAATTTTAATAATTTTTTTTATTGAAAAATGGTATTTTTCAAATATAAAAGATTTACTGAAAAACTGTTGATTTCTTAATTTTCATTTTTCACAATATTTTCCATTACTTTTTGGTGAATTTTTTTAAAATAAAAAAAATCACATTTTTCATTCCACTGAAAACTAGGTTTGTGACACACAAATATTTTGATTACATTTTAATTTAATTAAACAATTTTAGAAAACAAATTGAAAAAATAATGAAAAAATTGATCCATTTGAACCTGTAAAACTCAAAAAAACCCCTTCAAAATGTTGAATTTTAAGTGATTTTTGTTAAAACCAGTTACACTGGCGATGACAGAACTAAGGCTCCAATCCTGCGAATGCTTACACACCAGAAACTTCACACCGTCGAGTAGTCCCACTTGTGGTGTTATGTTAGTGAGTTCAGCTGGTATCTGCCAGGCTTGGCGACCCTCCCTCCCACTCCCCCCAGCAATCCCTGTTTTTATGGGTTTTTCCATGGGAGCAAATCATCTGAGCCAATATGATTTCTCAATTGATACAAATTTGAGGAAATACTGCAAATGTGTTCCTCATGCACTGTACTGCTTTAACATAATGAAAAATATGTCTTACGTTTTGCAATTTTGCACAGTGGAAAGTGAAAGAGACAATTCAGTAAGTTCTGCTTGTCCATTCCAGAGGTTTCCCCATTGTGGAAAGCAGGAGCCTTATTTATTTAAGTTCTTTTTCTAAAATCCCCAAATATCATGACAGTAATTTGTACCTAACAGCACCACATTTCCTACCCAATTTAAACCTTTATTCACTTGTGGATTTTTACTTGGATTCTACAGCTGCTATTGACTAAATTATGCTTCTTGATGAAAATGGAATAGAAAAAAAACCTACATTATGAGGTTTTCATTTATGAAACTCACTATCTGTAGGCTCGCATCCCTTTAAATAATATGTGAGCCCTCTAGCGTATGTCTACACTACATCTGGGACTGAACCTCCCAGCCTGAGTAACAAACTTATGCTGGTGCTCTAAAAATAGCTGTGTAGACAGTGCTTTGACACTGGGGCTCAGGCTCTCAAGGCCCCACCTCCTGCCCCCCAGGCTTGAGAGCCCAAGCTCCAGCCCGAGTTGCAATGTCAAAGCACCATCTACACAGTTATTTTTAGCATGCTAGCATGAGCACCACCACCACAAACCTATGGCACCAGGCTGGGAGGCTTGCTCCCAGGTGCAGTGTAGGCATACCCCTAAGGGCCCTCACGGTCTTCTATTTTTGACTATGGATAATGAAGTCTGTGCAGTTCTCCTCATGTTTTGATATCCCATGTTTCCCCATAATTTGTGAACTCATTCATATTCAGAGATATAAAGAATTTACTGAATTTACATTAAAACTCTGACTTCACAGTACTAGGAACACCATTCATATTTTACAATATATAACAGGACAGAGTCTGAGGGCACCGTGCAAAGAACTTAATTCTCAAATTTGTGATGAAAGTAGGTAATATAGTGAAGAATGCCAAGTACCTCATTTTCCCCTTCTGCTTTGGAACTCTGCTGAAATCAGTGAACATCCTTTCATTGGGACTTTGGGGTGATTTTCAATATTTTATAGTTTGGAGATATCGGAGTTTAGAGGTGACAGATGAACTCCTGATCCTTGTCCATTTAGACCACTGCTCTAGGTGACACAGTCTTCAAAAGGAGTCTGTTGCATCACTAAACATCCCTGTTACCTGACCATTGGAGTGGGACTGACACTGGCCTCACAGGAGACCTACCTGGTTCCCACTAGCAGAGGAGAGCAAGAAATTAAAAAGGGGGAAATATGTAGCCTGAGCAGCAAGAGTAGCCTAATGGGCTATTATCGACACTAAAGTATACATTCTATACCCAGTGCACATACACTGAGTAGACCACAATACCTGAAGATACCAAACAAAGACAAACGAAAAGCAGAAACCCCCCTCTATAACTATTCTTATTAAAACCAACGAAAATATCCCTCGGACAAACTGTAGATCTGTGATATCAAAGATTAAAGTAGTCAAATTATAGAAATACTGAAAGCAGCTGCAGGAAACACACTCCACAAATAGCTGCAGAAGTCACTGAAATGTTTCCTGGTACAGGATTGCACCCTGCATTCTTTTCACAAAATAAATGTAATCAGTGTTACACATGAAAGGTCAAATTTGCAAAGCAGTCTCACCCTGATCTCTGTAAATTGTATGCACAGTTTTATAAACACAAATCAAATCACTATCTACATGATTTGTGCACACAAAATTGAGGACAGAAATTTAGAGACTTTTTCCTATTTATAGAAAACAACGGGGAAGACCAAAAAGAAATTGAATGAGTAATGAAGAAAGGTAAATGCAAAGAATAAGTCCAACAGGATTCCCAAATTGTAACTCCTCATTTCCAGGAATGGGGATATCATCTATAAATTTACTCCAGGCAGGGAATCAACCTATAAATTCCAGTTCTAATACATTTTTCACCGCCATGAGCCATACACATTCTGATACATATAGATACAATTTCTAAGGCCTAGATTCAGGAAAGCATCCCTGTTCTCGACAGCACTTAAGCACATTTGTAACTTGAAGTCAATGAGACTTAGCAACATGCTTAAAGTTATGCATGCACTTATGTGCTTTACTGAAGCAGGGCCTAATTGCATACAAGGGAACTTTTCATTAATAAAAACAAAAAATTGTTTAGCACCATCCTTTTGAATGTCTATCCAAACTGGGCTGATCCTCCAAGCATTTTGATGCTCTGCCATTCCCAACAGTGAGAATGGCATTGTTAAATTTATGTGACACAGAAGAAATCAACTAATTTCAAGAGACATGTTTTCCAGTTTATTCTAACAAAATGTATTTGTTTCACTGACAAGTTGTGTTATACTTGAAGCTTATCAAAACGTCCAAAGTTAACAAGTATTAACGGAACAAAAAATCTTGTTAACTTTAATTTAAGGGAACGTTGAAAAGAAGTAACATAGATATTCAAATACACTCTCAGTGCATAAAATCTCTTAAAAATAAGAGTAAACATAAAATATCACAGTGTATATTCGACAAACAAATTTAACACTGCTACATAATCAGCACCCAGCCTCAACCTATTCACCAGAAACCTTTCTAAACTCATATCCCCTTACACTGTATGCATTTCACATGTAAACTGTGAAATCTCACAAAATGCTAACTTCCCCCACACACATATAACAGAACCAATCACATACCATCCCCAGTTCAGTTGCCTGTTATTACCTAGAGACCCCTATATTTTGCCTTTTCCCCTTGCTATACAGAGCAGAGACTTGATCCTTCCACATCCTACCTACCCACAATGATCAAAGGATGACAACCTATCACATATTAATCTCCATATACAGTTCAGAAATAACCCCCTTTCCAATGGCACAAAAGACCAATGTACTCCACCCACCCTTTCTTTACAGAATCAAAAATCTCATTATACCTTCCCTATTCACCCTCCCATTATTGAGTCAGATACAGATACTTTCCAGATACAGACCATATGTCCATCTTCATCTACATCATTCAACACACACAGGCCACGGATCTCAAGAGCTCTTCAGTCTCTGGCTCCCCTCACCACCCCACTGCCTTTACCTAACCTTCAAGATTGAAGAGTTGCACAATATTCCTGGCCCCTGCTCCTCTCCTAACTGGCGGCTTAGGAGATCTCAGGATCAGGATCACTAGGTGCCCTGACCTCATACTGCCTTGCACAACTTATGGGATATTTCTTCCTAATGGGAAAGCTTTGAAATGCCATCCGTTCCTCAGGTTCCCCGTCCTGTGAAGTGGAGGGGTGATACACAGAGGTCCCTTTCCTTTATTCAATGTCCCATAGGCCACATGGACTTTATAAAGTGTGCATCAATATACGAAACAAGACCAATTTTTGTAAATAAGTCTTTTAAAAAGTTATTTTAAATAGTGTTAAGTCCTAGATGTTAATGGTATCTTACTATATGTAAAGACTGAAGTTTTACAGTTAAGCTGTTTTAACCTAGACGGACTTCAAAAAGCAGGTATTTTGTGTAAAAAATTTAAAAGTGAACCTTTAAGCCTTTGTCATCTATTAATGGCTTGACAAATCCTCTTCAAACTTAAATAATTTCTTCGTACCCTGAAATTAAATCCCAAAACCACTTCTTGTGTGAAAAGCTATAAAGGGAGTGAACATAGGGACTAGAACTGAAACCTGGCTACAATCTTAACTAGCGAGCTGCTACTGGAGTAGGTCCATAGTAGGGTAATTTTTAAGGACCCTCAACTCAAAAACATTGTTGCACTTTGGTGAATAAAACAACTGTGTACTTTGGAGCAACAAAAACCATTGCTGCAAACAGAAACAACATCATTACTAGATTAACCACACAAGCCTGGACTAGATCTCCAATCCTTTAGGTCCAAATACACCTCTACCCCGATATAACGCGACCCGATATAACACGAATTCGGATATAACGCGGTAAAGCAGTGCTCCGGGGGGAGGGGGGGGGGCAGGGCTGCGCTCTCCGGTGGATCAAAGGAAGTTCGATATAACGCAGTTTCACCTATAACGCGGTAAGATTTTTTTGGCTCCCGAGGACAGCGTTATATCGAGGTAGAGGTGTACAGAAGCCTCTAGTATGTGAGCTGAAATAAAACCAATGTCAAATATCACAGTGCACTATGAAAGAACCAGTCTGATGTGCCTAATTTGCAACCAGCCACTAGAGGGCAAACTGTTCAAACACACTAGTCATCACAATGAGACACCTAAGTAGTTAATTTTGTTCAAATTCAGCTTTTTGCAAGGATTTTTAAATATGCAGATATTTGATAGGATAGTAAGAAGCTATTTTTGAGCCAGAAGGACACAACGGTATGTTAGACAAGCCACATATCAAATAGCGACAGTTATTTAACGGCAATAAAACAACAAACAGCAGCAACAGCACAGCCAAGTAAAGCTGGCAATTCATCCAAACCAACTTTCCTAGCCAAAAATCTTTGAAATAGCTAAAAATGACAGTTTATAATGGAACCTGGTTGCAAACTTAAGCCCTGATTCTGCAATTTACAATGCACAGGTCTGTGATGCTTGCAGAGACCCACATAACTTCAATGGGGCTCTGCGTGAGTACAGCACCCCACCAGGGCATTGTAAATTGCAGGACTGGGGTCTTAACTAAGAACCGACTATTACTGCTCTATAATAAGCCCTCTGTGATCGCAACATCGGTGTCACCTAAAAAATGACCAGCCCAGCTCTCTTCATACCTGGGAATGCTATAGAAATACATCAGAAGACGAGCAAGCTCTGTACTTGTGGAATGTTCACTTGACCAGATGGTATTTCTTGTGCAGACTTGCACCACTGCTCTGCCACCCCGGTCTCGGCTTCCTAACCAAATAAAACACACAAAGAAAAGCCGTTGAGAAAGCATGACTGAGAACGCGCGATTTAGAAGTGTGTGTGTGTCTGGAAAACGACAATGCAGAAACTCTTAAAAGTGAAAATCAGTGATTTTCCATCCCCTGAATTTACCTTATTATATAGATTGTGATCACAAAATTTCTTAATCAGTGTGAAGATCATTCCTACGTATTTAAGTTTCTACTTGTGATTTTGATGGGCAAGGTATCTAGCTGGTGTAAATTGGCTTGGCTCCATTGAATGGAGTTGTCAATTTATACCAGCTGACCCTAGTATCTTCTAAAAATAACTTTTTCTATTGCAATAAATTTATCTTGGCTATCTTTAAGAGATCTGTGTATATACACTATGCATGTGTGTGTTTATGTTTCATTTATCATCAGGCACATTGTTATCTGTAATTACATACCACATAGAGAAATGACTCCAGACTGCAGTAATTCCTGGTTGATTTCAAGTAATTGGTTTGGTAATCTGTGGCAAAGGTCTCCAGCATTTGTAGGCAGCAGCTCACTCTCACAATGGAATAGCTCAGGAGATGCATTTGTAATTGTGTTACACTCACCCTGGAAACTGTTTCTTGAGTCTATTACCGTTGAGTGCTGAGGAAAATCTGGCCAAATGAAAGACAACTGGTTAAAATTTTTGCTTTTCTGTGTATCTGAAAATTGCTCTTTAGGTAACTTCCTATCAACATGTAAAAATTAACATATATTTGTATATTAGCATATATAAACAGAACAGAAACCATACATAGATTATATTAAAAATAAATTAAAAGAACATTACAGTTATAAAGTTAAGCTCTCAGAAGTTAGGAAATTCCAGAATGAAGGTTGCCCTTTTGACCTGTGCGTATGCATGATTCAGTCTAATTATATGATCACAGAGTATTTTCTCCACCGGACCCCTGCTACTCTCAGTGCACAAGAATCCTTCTGCCCCTGCCCTGGCTTGTTCCTGGCTCCAGTCTGTTCCTATCCTCCCCAGGTTCCTATGTCCGTTCCCCTTCTGCTCTTATTCCCCACGCCCAATTCAGTCCCTGTTTCTGTCCCCACACCCACTACAGCTCCAGCCTCCCTATTATACTCTTCACCCCTAGACATTCAAGTCAGGCTGTTCCGCCTTCTCATTGGAGAGCCAACAGGAGGCAATCTCCCTGCTCTCAGCTCTTGTGCCCAGCACTAGTGGCCCCTAGCAGTCATGAGAAGCAATTGCAGGGAAAATCCCTTGGCTGGAGCATACAGGCTCTGTGGGATGGTGCACGAGCACTCAAATTGAGTAGGAGATGTATTGGGACTGAGCATGCTCAGTAAGGATGGACTAATCCAAGAATAATGCTGCTAGCATCTAATAAACTTGCACTGAGCATGTGGGAACTGAGATTTCCAAAGGTTTATAGTTTGGCTAATTTGGCACAAAATTTCACAGGGATGGCAAAAGGCATATCACTGACATGATAGTGACGACCTCTACCAAATTTCAAGTCACTGCTTCGATGCATGGAGGTGCTGCAGCTTGTCAATCAATATGTTATAATAATTTTGTTAATGAATATGGACAAAACAATGTATTTTCCCTAACTTTGTTCTTGGAAACAGCTAAACTGCTTTAGCTGAAAATCTGGAAAAAATTCAGCCTGAGGCAGAAACCCAGCATGGAAAATTTCAACCCAAACAAACAGTTACAATTTGGTAATGTTATAAGCAACAACAAACAGGGTTTTAAATTGGTGACCCTTAACTATAGGTGTAGCTATCAAGTCTGCCTATACTAAAGTTTGCATATTAAATTGAATGAAAAACACTGGGATTAATGTCATATTCAGTTTGAGAAACAAAGCACCCAGAAGTCTGGAAATTTCAATTTCAACTCTGCTATGTTGTGCTTATGCCTTCAAATATGGTCAGGGCTTAATTTGTGCCAAGGTTTGCCAGGACTGAGCCCCGACACCTCTAGGCTTGGCAGTTCATAGCCCCGGCACCTCTGGGCTTGCTGTATCAGTTATGAAAGTAAAAAAAAAATTGCTTGAGCCCAGGCACCTCTTTCATTACAAATTAAGCACTGAATATGGTCTTTCTTTAAACAATTATAAATTATTGTTAATATTATAGAAGCGGTGATAGCAAGTCCATAGCCAAGACTGCATTCAGATTTTTTTCTTTTTAAACATAAAGCAGGACTAAAGCCCCTGCAATATTAATCATTCAGGGAACAATTAACTGCATTATCCATTCCATTTTTAAAGAAAATATTTACAGACTTATGCAGAGTAAATATTTTTAAACGAACCCTAATTGAAATGGTCCTGAGCATCTTGCTTTTTTTGGCTCTCTGTGCCTAAAGAACCTCAATCATCACAAACACCAAGCTTCTCGCACACACATAAATGTAGTTCCGTTAACCTCTCACAGATAGACCACTTTTCAAATGTTTAATGTTAACACAAAGTAAGTTATTCTCTTAATTTATCATTCCTTTATGTGGCTCCATAAAGAAAAGCCAATGGAAATGGCCAGGATCAAGTAATTACTTCTTTCCTGTGAGGTTGCCCAACCTGCACTGAGGCTGGGATTGTTTGCAGGCAAGCTGGGGTTTGTCTTGTCAGCCCAGTTTGGCTGCCATTTTCCACCTAAACATGCCCCTTTCCATTTTACAGTCTTTAATAGCAACAGGGAGCAAGCAGAAGGAGGAAGATTTACAGCCACATTGGGTTGACACAGCCCGCTTGCATTGCACCTCAGCAGCAGTAGTAATATACTGCAGTGATGGGGGCAGGCATATAAATAGATTACATTAGATAGTAAGGAGACACTAGATCTGATTAACTTCTTCCAGTTTCCTAGGCAGGAGAACCACTCTGATGATCCATATTTTTACATGTAAATAAATATATACAAAAACACAGACAGAAGGGAAAGCAGAGGAAAGAAACATGGAAGAAAAGTTCCTTGGCTGACATCCCACATTTTGGAGATGTCTACGTCCCACAGTGCAGCACTCAAAGGTACATCAACAAGAAACAGGGAGAGATCAGAATTTGCTAACTTGGAAAGGAAAATTCAGGTGGAAAATGGCTATTTTCAAACATCGGAAAGACTATTTCCAGCAACAGAGAGAAAAAACAGGAGTTAAAAGCTATAAAAATACACAGTACTTGACATCCTCCCATGGCACTTTATATTACTGAAGGATTATAGATAAAAATCAGTATTTATGCTGGTGTTGCTAAATGAGCAAAACTGAGTTAATTATGGAACAACATTCTTGGCACAATGAAGCAACAAATGGCAGTGTAGTTGACTCAATGCCAAACTGAAGCTGTGGCAAGGCATCCAATCAACTGCAAAGAAGAGGAAGAACTGTATGGTGGCCAGGGCATGGGACTGGGAATTTGGAAACTTGGGTTTTGCCCCTTGACTTTGCCAATGTACTTCCCATAGCCTTGACAATTATCACTGTAATACATCATTTTATTGTTACTAAAAAAAATAAAAATAAAAAAAATATCTGAAAACGGCTTTAGCCAAATCAATACAACTATACACGTGGGACAGTTGCTCAGCTGGTATAAATCATCATAGCCCCCTATTAACATCAACGAAGCCCCACGGATTTACAACAGCTGAAGAACTGGCTTGAGTTATTTATTTATTTGGAAATGTTCTGAGACATTGGGACTGGCAGATGGCTGCAACGGTCCTTGCAGGTCTTGGCAGGGATTAATGCCAAGGGTGCGTCGTAGCTGAAAAATATGCGAAGTGCTTGAACCCTCTAAACTCTCACTAGGTGCAAGGTCAGCTGAGGATGTACAGCACCTTGCAGGATTGGGCTCTGCGTTTTCAGAGGAACCACTAATCTGAAAGCAAGGCACGGAACATAGGTTTATATTTTAGAATAGTTTATAATGGCATCATTTCAATGCTTTCTGGGATGTAACTGGTTGAAAGTACTTTATCTGCGGTTGCTGGTCTATTCCTTCTTCCAACTGATGGAGAGGAGGTAGAAATCTTCTCTTCCCATAAAACATATTAAAAATCACTTTCCTGAGAAAGTTTTAAATTTCTCTCTATCTTTGCATCTGTGCTAAGAAGTCTTCAGGATCTCTGCTGCCCCACCTAGGCACCACAGCCATGGGGACAAACGCAAACCCTGAGGGAGCCAGACTTAAGAGTCTGCCCTTCCCAAGGCAGAAAGCATGATTCCACTTCGCCAGCTGCTATGTATAGCAATTGGAACAGTAGGCCAGGGAAAAATGCAAGGGGAGGCAGTCCTGCCCTATTATCTTGGGGGAACAGAGACTATTCCACCTAATAGACAGACAGAGAGAGTGGATGAGCCATGCTTCATGAGGACAGCTCTGTTCAGTCAGAGAATGAAGACAAGGCCACCAGGTCAAAGATAAACTCTCCTGCCCCAACTAGCAACTAAGATAGAAAGTAGCAAAAAATCTCCCATGGAACTTCCCAAACTAACTGGAAGATGAGCTGGAAGAGACCCCATCCTAAACCTGCTCCCTATGCTGCTGGAGCTACACAAGTTTTGCTACCGCCCTGGAGCATGAGCTGTCCATCTCTACCTGTCATGCAGCTCTGTGGTCTCCAATCTAAACTAGGCTCTAGCACTCAGAGGATAAAGTGACATGATGTAGAGCCAGTTTATGATGTCATCAGAGGCTTGCAAGCCCCTTGCAGCAATGTAAAGTTAGGTCAAGATTTGGCTTTTTAATACCATTGTCAGTTTTTACAGAACATGGCTCTATATCCTAGCGTAAACCATTAATCCAAGCTATGATACCATTGATATATGTCACCATGAATACAGATTTGGTCAGAAACAACGAGGAGTCCGGTGGCACTTTAAAGACTAACAGATTAGTCTGTTAGTCTTTAAGGTGCCACCAGACTCCTCATTGTTTTTATGGATACAGACTAACACAACTACCCCTCTGTGATTTGGATATTAATTACATCAAACTGTTCACTGAAAGAACGAATGGTGAAACCCAGCCACCTTATCACTCAAAGACTATAAAAACACTATAGAAGGGTGTTCCCAGTTTCAGTACTTGTGCGCCAAATTTTCAAGACATTATTTTAGGTGTTAATCCATGGCATTACAGAATAAAACAACATCAGTAGATTAACATAATCTAGCAATCACCAGTAGCAAATGCCCTGTTTGGAAGCTGAGAAATCACCTGAGATTTCTCACCACACAAACTGGAACTGGGGGGGATGAGGGGGAAAGAGGAAATCTCTGTCCAGAAACACCTCTCCAGAAACACCCCAGTGCATAGCTCAAGATGCTAATAAAAATTATATACTACAAAACCCCATTGTCTTGCTATGATACTAAGCAAAAAAAAAAAAAATTTAAAGAGGATTCTTATCTTAGAAATGACCCATCAATTTCTAAATAAATAAATAATGACAACTTCTGCATTTCCCTTAGACTTGCAAGCATAACCTCTGAACTCTAAATGAGGAAAAAAGAAAACTCTAACTCCCAGAAGCTGAATCTGTGACCCCCGTCACCTCTGCTGCCAATCTTAAAATCAGTTGACCATAACATGACAATTTTTTAAGCAGAATTCCACACTGAAGTCAATAGAAAATTTTACTTAAAAACTTATGGCATGTTCTGGCCCACTGACTGACATTTTTATATTTTTATTGTGGCTTGATTCATGTTTGAAGATACAGTTGATACTGTGATAAATACATTACCTGAAATATAAGAACAAAGAAATGCTGCAGATGAGAAAAGACCACACATTTATGAAGTTTCTCTGTTGTTTAAATGCCATTAAATTACATAGAAGCAGTCTTGTAAAAGGCTATCAACAACCATTAAAAATATGTTGCACATTATTTGTAATTCAATACCATGTTTGTTATAACTAACCACACGCTTTCCCTTATTTGAAAAACAGGCTCAGATAACTTAGATTGGGAGGGCAAAGGTTACACTGGGATAATGACTGTTTCATTAGAAAGGTGGTATTCATGGTGTTCTCAGGACTGCATTTCACAGCTATTTAACACTTACTTCTCCATTGACAATTTGCATTTAAAGGTAGTTGATTTTTTTTGTACTGATCCAAACCACATGAAAAGTAACTTGAGTTCTTTTTAATGCTATAAATACAAAGTATAGAGGATAAATTCCAGACTTTCACTACATGCCCAGCATCTATGCTTTTGGTAACATCTGTAAAACGCCAACTGACTCCAAAGACATTACATGGGATTAACTGAGAGCAGAATTTCATAGGTGTTTCAAGAAGGTTTTTTGTTGAACTCTGATCAATTTTTTTAAAAGCAGAATATACGAAGCATTCTGAAAAGCATATCTTAAAGCAATGGAAATAAAATAAATTTACTTAAAGTATTAAAACAGCAGTAAAATAGATGTAATAATAAATATAATAATAATAAATAAATAAATAAATAATAAAACTGATGATGTCACTGTTATTTGTGCTTTAAATCTGAGCTCAGAAAGCAGGAAAAAAAAGTAATTTTATGTACAAAGTTGATATATGTTGACACAGGCAAGCTAAAGATTTTATAAAAAATAAAATCCATGTTGTAGTTTGGTTTTTACCTTCATCCTCTTTGTTGCATTTGTTGCTTTTCACAGTAATGAATAAATGACCATTGGAGTCCAACTTCCCCAGTCTTAAAGCATGTCCGTTTAAGAGCTTTTTAGGGTTTGCACTTGCTGAACTATCTGAGAACAACCTTGGACTATGATCCTTACCATGTGAACTCTTACGTGACCTATCTAAAGACCGAGACCTTCTCGGTCCAGCCCTGCAATCTGCTACTGAGAAAGTTTCATGAGGTATAAGCAGTTTTTCTGAGGCCTGTGAACAATCTTCAGGCCTTATGACCTCTATTGTTTCCTCCTTTGGTGCAAGTCTATCAGCAAGAGAATCTTCCTTCTCAATTTGTTTCTCACGAGATTTGCTCTCAGAGATTCTCAAGTCATCATTCACTTCACATGAGTCCACTGTCTGGTCTGAAGTCTCCTCATCTACAATTGACTCCTCTGAGCTGGAACCAAGATTCATTGGGTTTTGCAAAGCTTCCATGTATGACTTTCTAAACAAGCGTCTTGTCTCAAAATATGAGGAATCCCTGAGTTGTCGTCTTCTTGGACAAGGGCTGCTCAAATCCGTGCTGAAAGTTATGCTTTTGATGCTGTTCTTTCTCTCCATTATGGGAGATAACGCTCCACCTTTTAATACTTCAGATGTCATTTCAGGCTCAGTGGCCTGCGGTAAAACCCTCTCTATTATGCTGGGGCAGTCCTTAGTCAACGTGCTGAGATTTACATATTCTCCTTTGCTCTCCTCAGCTGGGATCCCAGGGAATTCTAATTCAGCCCTACTTTCTGCAGTATGAACTGGACTATACACTTCACTCCCTTGGTTTCCATGATTATCGGTAAGTGTTGCTTCTATGACAGTAGAGCCAGTATCATTGGAAGTGGAACTGTCATGTGAACTATTGCTCTCCATGGTCTGTGTCATTGTTTTCACATCAGTATTATTGCTGATTAACCGATCGAGGAGAGGGTTACTGGAATAATTATGCAGGATTGTTTCAGTTGTAGGGACAAAAATAGGATTCACTATATTCTTCCAAGGTGTTCTATATACAGCTGGGCCAGTGGTAAGTAAGCAGCTTTGCAAGGGAACACTCTCCCTTTCACAATTTACATTTTCCAAAAATTCTGCGGTGAAAACACATCCATACATGGTTTCAGGTACAATAACTTCTTCCATTCCTTGTCCATGTCGGGAGAGGCATTTTAAAACTAGTTTTGCTGACTGCTTCCCAGCCGGAAGAATTTGTAAGTAGAAATCCCCTGGTTTCAGACGGACTCTGTGAAGAGATGCTAACTGTACTACCACTTTTTCATGGATGCACAGTGGCCAGCCTTCATGGTAGAAAATAAGACCAGTGTATTTAGCCTGTAAGGAAAAGAGAAAGCAAAATGTCTGAGGAAAAAATCTTTATCTTGGGCGACAGATATACTTGTTACAAATATAAAACAGTGGGGTCAAATTCTGCACTGACTACTCCATCATTGAGTTCCATGCAATTAGACAGGGCTATAAAAGGTTTGTGTAATATAAACATAACACAATTTAAATAGTGTGTCTTAAGATAAGGGGATATGAATATTATTCCTCTTCCCATTAGAATAAGCTATTAGTTTACTGTTACATCATATCTTGCAGCCTAATTACATTAATAGAACTGATAATAGTTCCAGGAGAAGGTAGATCTCTGGGGTATAGAAAAAAGGGCAGCAATAGGCCACACACAGACATGCAGATAGGAGCCATTAGGAGAAAGCTTAAGATAAGCCAGAAGGATAAAAATGGCAGCAAAAATAAAGGAATGGTAAACTCTTCCCTTCTAACCTAACATTCAGAGTCACCATTGCTCTGGGCATTCTCACAGTCAATGAGAAGCAAAATGTGGACAATACTGCCTATGATGTGTAATAAAACATTTTTTAACGCACACAAACTACAAATTTCCCACGCTGGTATTTAAAATAGTACCAGATGCATACTACCTGGTGGGTGACAGGAAAATGAGGCAGGGGCATCAGTGAGATCCAGGGTAACATTCTGGTAAGAAGTCCAGGTCCCACTCTGTCTATAGCTGCAGGGAAGGGGGAAGGTGCTGACCCTGCTTAGGGAATTTATTTTTCATATTAACCCCTGGTTTGCAGGTGTCTGATAAATCTGAAGCCCCTCGCTCTGCCAGCTTAAAGGGAGCTATTTCTCTTCCCCCATTTCCCCACTCCAGAGTCTTCAGGCTGTTGGGGCAAAAGTATATCCATTTCTTCCTCTAACCAGTGACCTAGATGTTGCTGGGTGTGAGGGGGATGTCTCTGCTACTGTACCCACTTCCCATCCTCCTGGCTGCTGTGAGGGGAATGGAGAGAGGTCTTTACTATTAAACCCTTCCTCCAGTTTCCTGACTGTTGCAATGGGGGAGGTTTTTCACTACTGAGATTTTCCTCCCCTAAAAAGAACTTCAGTACCTTCCTCTGATGCTACTAGAAGTTTTCCCAAAAAGCAGCAGAGTGAAAATGCAGTATTGCCAACCCCAGGCATTCAGAATCATAACACAGGCCCACAAAAATCACAAGATTTTAAATATATTTGGGGGTTTTATTTTTGAGCACTTAGGGGTAATTTCTACTTTTTGTCTGAAACCATGAGAGCTAGAAATTTACCTTAAAAAAGAAAAACAAGATATTCTCATATTCACTGCTGCCCACAAGAATGTCACCTGGGCAAAGCTAAGAGTAGCAGTAGAGGTACTGGAGTTGTCTGGCAGACTCAAAGACAGCACAGCACTGGGTCACTTTTGGAAGGTTTTGTTTTACAGCCATAAGAGCTCAAGAATTTTTTTTTTTTTTAAATATAACAATGAAAGCTTAAGTTTTGCAGAAATTGATAGTGTCTTAAGACCTCTAGGGAAAATTTTCTACTCTTTGCTAGGGAAAGGCTTTGGATTTTTCAAGCTTTGTACTAACATTAACTATAATTTTTGCACTTGAAATCAAACTAGTTCTGGTTCTGAGCAACTTGCAGGAAGTTTTAGAATAATCTAATCAGGCATTGGGGAAAAAAAACAGTGAGAAGGAAAACCATAGAGTTAGGAAGCAGGAAGGACTTGAGGCTTTGGGATTGAAAGGGGGAGCACACCCTCTCTTTCCCACCTCCTTGGGGAATATGGTCTTATCTCCTTCTTCTTTGAACTTGTATGTGTAGGTCCCACCCAATGAGTCTCTACCATGTCCCATGGAATGCTGAGCATCCCACACGGCTGGCGCTCTTTCCTACCTGGCTGGGTACACTCCCCAGTTTCCCTATGCCTGCATCCCTTTCTCAAGAGATTCTTCCTACTGAGCCTCATAGAGCAAGATGTTTTCTTGGAACTAAAAACTGAGTTTGCCTGGGCAAAGGGAGTAAAGCACTGATCAGTTCATTCCATTGGCTATGCAGAACACTGCACAATGTCTGCATGCTATTAGGCTGAGCAGAGAAATGCATGAAAAAGTGGCCTTTCCTTTCAAGGGATGTGTGAGGAGCATAAAAAGAATAAACCTGTGATTTCACAGATAACTGGTAAAGATGGAGAGGTATCAGAGTAACCAAAACAAGGAGGGTCTCCAGCAAATATGTCCATGACACCTTTATCTTGAGGAAAGGGTGAGATGGGGGCAGAGATGGGAGAGGAACCTGAAGTTCATTTTACACAAAGATTCATTGTTTGTAGTTAAGTTCCAAATATTGGGAGAGCAAGGTACTTGCTTGAAACACCCTGTTTGCTTGCCAGGAACGGAATATTTTGGTCTCCAATTTCCATTCACTCTGCACAGTCTCTCTTTTTGCCTATATATCTCTAATGACAAATGACTCTTGCCATTTGGAATCACCATTTATTTTCATATATGCCCGACTGCCTCAAACATTCTTTTGGATTTAAGACTTATTCAACTAATGCCACAGTAATAGCAAATGCATTAATAAAAAAACAGCAATAAGGTTACAAGAGTGAAGGAGATGCGCATTCCCTTCCCCTTACTAAAAAAAGCCAGTAGTACAGGAACAAAATATCAAGACTGAATGTTAGCTCAGCCAAAAATGCACCTGCTGCAGAATCCTCCTGCATCTGGGACTAACTAATATAACATACAACTGACAGGGTCATAACATGCAGGCAAAAAGATTTAAGGACTGTAGCAGCTGTAAATAAAGTAATTTATACAAACTGTACTATCTGACAGATAAGGAAAGCTCTGCATGTTTCAAGAAAAGTTATTTTAAAATAAAATAAAATAATCCCACCATACACAATCTTGCTTCTTTCTATTCAGTTTCTGTTAAACTCTTTATTAGTGGTCACTAATGCTAACATATATATGACACTGTTTAGCTCATAAGAGAAATATTTTAGTGACATGATGGGGAGGGTGAATTCTTCTGAGAGGATCTATACACGGAGGGGAGCTCCCCATTCTCACTAGCAGGGTAGTGACAGCTGATTCCTTGGTACCATCACCTCATGCCACAGATCCTAGGCAGATTGCAGGTTAGGGGCACATAGCCCCACCATCCCACCTTAAATCTGCTAAGAAGTAAATGCAGTGTCTGGTTCTGCAGGGTGGGGGGTAACCTCTGCCCTCCTCAATGGTACCATGCAAGGAAAACTCCACAAAAGGAACCTCACAGCTTCCCTCCCTCCATGGCTGCCTCCTATTGTGCTTTCATGGTGTTGTGTGTTTTTGCCCCCCATTCCGCAAGAAAGGAACAATTTCTCCCTTCCCCTCACCAGTAGTTCTTTCACACAATTGTCAGAATATACATTCAGTCGGGGGGAGAGAGGGGGAGAAGATAATTCACCCAAATGAAAATAAGAAGCAGCCCTCACTATTTTTTTCTGCCTCTATTTATTTCCCAGCTTTTAGTCTAATCTAATTAGTCACTCTTCATGGCAAACACAATTACAGCTTATTTCTTTTAGTATTCTGTAATAGTAAACTCAGTGTTTAAAATTCACAGTAACAGATGAAAATTACAAACAGCTTTAACTGTTTGGAATGAAGGCTAATGATCGGTAACGTTACATAGCTTATGATGAAGAGATTTCATTTTAAAGTAAAAAAAGTATACTTGTGAAACTAGAAAGGTGAAAAGAAAAACAGTCACAGAGACTGGTGTTATTTACATGTCACTACAACAAAACAAAAGGTTTGTCAAGGCTTTACTGTAACATTCTTATTCTAGAAATCTACTCATTTTGACAATTTCTTCATTATTTTTGGAAAAAACAAAGAAGCTGAAATTTGCAGTTTTATCCCTAACACTATATGGTCTTTAACCAGGCAACATTCACTTGCAGAAAAACCATCTTTTCCCAGCTCCTCAGCTAATGACACTTTTAACAAATTGTTGAATTCTTCAGAGACCATGAAAGGTGATGAGAAGTTCAGAAGGAAGTCAGCCATCCAGAACTGGATTTAAAAACTGTTAAGAAAAAGGATTTTCAACCACTTCCAGACTGACAATGAGATGTGCTGGTCCAGTGGGCATAAGAGGAAAGAAAAAGCGGAGGCTGGGAATGTTGGAAAGCAGCTTTCAATTGTTAGTGCAGTCAGCTTCACAAGCTCTCTAAAAATAATCTGTCTTGATACCAAAGAAACTCTATTCCCTAAAAATCAATCTAAAGAATGACCTTGCTAGATTACCTGCTACTAAACATGGTAATGGCTGTTTCTCTAGGCATAACTCATACTCAAACTCCCCCGAAAAGTTATTGTAGCGTTACTGAGGAAACGTAATACTACTTCATATGGAGAATTCACTTGTAGAAATAGAGTGTCAAGCAGCAGAGAAGGAATTACTATTTCTCCAAGAAACAAAGAACGACCCCCCGCCCAAAAAAAATTATATTGCAGCCATAACAATCATCACAAAAATACATCTGGCACAAGAAGACCAACTGGAAAGAGACTGGGTGAAATCCTGGCCACTTGAAATCATTCAGGGTCATTTGTACAAGGTGTACCAGTCCACACTAAAGAGGTGCACATTCTAGTAAACACTAGCATGTTGGGCACTAACTGGCCTGTGTGGACCCTCCTGGTGTGCACTAAAAGTTCCCTAGTGAAAGTTAATATAGTCCCACCACAATGTGCACAAGGAAAACTTTTAGTGCACTCCAGCAGAGTCCTCATGGGCCAGTTAGTGCACAACACACAAGTGTGCACGAGAAGTTACACCCTTCTAAGGCAGATTAATGAACCATGTAGACAAGCCCGTACTTCAGGGAACCAGAATTTCACCCATTCATTCTAACAGCAAATCATTATGTAAAAAAACATTTTTAAATGATACATTACATGTAAGACAAATATTAAAATGATGCAAATCTTCCAAGTACAATGCAGGCATCTCTTGGACTTCTTTGCTAATTTAATATGGTAGAAGAAACCACAGGACCTTCATACACAGAAAAGCATCAGATTACGTGTGGTCAATAGAAAACTAAATGAGGTCACTTTAAGAATTATTATCCATACCATGACCAGATGATATCTGGAATACTGTAGCAGGTTCAATCTGGTTTTCCCACATTGGATCTTAAAAATGGGTATTGGCAAGTGGAAGTGGATCCCAAGGACAGGGAAAAGACTGCTTTCGTAGCAGGATAAGGTCCGTGGTAATTTAAAGTGATGGCTTTTGGCTTGTGCAATGCACCAGTCACATTGGAAAGTGTATTGCACAGCATGCCGCTCTTAGTCTGTTATATCTATATGATATCTGGGTGCATGCTAAAACTTTTGAACAAGAATTGATACATTTACAAATGGTCTGTGATAAGCTTAATGCTGCCAAACTGAAACTGAACCCAAGGAAACATGAATTGTTTCAAAAAAAGAGGTAATTTATCTTGGGCACACAAACAGCAAAGGGGGAATTTCCGCTGACGAAGAAAACGGAGGCTACGCAGAACTGGCCAGCTCCCCAGACACTCACTCTTGGAGATGCCAACAAAAAAAAAGTTGTGAACCATTCCTATAATCTAAAGAATGTACAGCAGATTAAATCTGAGACCTAAATACTTTGGCACAGGTTGTTCCCATCTCCTATATCATATTTCATCTTAAAACTACAAGCTGTCCCCCTATGGTATTCTGAGGCACCTTTCTAGGTGCCAAATGATTTTCCAGTCACACACTATTTTTATATCAGGATCCTCTCTGGGGGAAGCTTTAGTTGCTCTGAACTCTGCTTCTAAAACCCCACACACATTGTTCCAGTGGATGAACCAGGAACATGTTGGCAAATTATGGGAAGAGAGGAGGCAGCCATCTCCTCCTCAGCACACATTCCCTTGAGCAAACAATTCCTTGCTATCTTGCTTAGGGCAGCATTTGCAATTAACTGCCCAACAAAGCCATCTGGACAAGGCATCAGCATTACCATGCTCATGTCCAGGCCTGTGTGAGACTGAAATCACAGCACTGCAGTTTTTCCAACCACCTGGCAAGTTGCCCTCAGGATTCCTGAATCTAAAGAATTATTGCAGGAAAACATGGTCTGTCCTGACCACAAACTTCCTCCCATACAAATACTGGTGAAAGTGTTCTATGGACGTAGCCATTGCCAGGAGTCCCTTTTGGGTGGTGCAATAACTTCTCTCCGGAAAATACTTTTGCTGTAATAAGCCACTACCTTAAATTCTTTGGGTTCCTATGTCAGTACTGACCCCAAACCATAAGCGATAGCATCTGTGACCAATATGAAAAGGGGTTTTGAAACATAGATAGGCCAAGACAGGCACAGTCACCAGAGCCTTTTTCAACTCTGAAAATGCTACATCACACTCTGCTAACCACTGCAATGATTTCCTTTTCTCACCCAACCTATGCAATGGTCTTGTCATATTGGCAAACCCACAAATAAGACTTCATCAACAGGAGCAGAGTCCTACAAAACTCTGCACATCTGTGAAGGATTGGACAAAGGAGACTCACCCCAACCGTTAGGCCATGTCCCAATACACTTCCCTCCACTCTCCACTTTTCTGTCCATTTCTCGCTCGCTCGCTGAGCTGTCCTTTCTTGTCTGTTTTTTCTTCTCTCATTTCCACCCCCATTTTATTTTTGCCTTTATTTGTTATTTTGATTTAGGTGGTGGTGTTTTTTGTCACCACAGAATTTGTCCCTAAAGCCTGAATTTGGTTGATAAATGAAGAATAGCTTGCTTTTCTGGTACATTAAAAATAATTAATTATAATAATAATAATCCTTATGATCACTTTAACTAGTTTTTAAATATTAAATTCAGATGCATCTAAAAACCTGTGCATAGTTATGAAGACCAGGCATGCTTCTGAGTAACAGGATGATTTAGTTGCTACATTAATAAGCACTCTATAAATCAATGAAGCAAATAATTAAATAAAATACAGGTGGTGGCATTTTTGTCAACAGAGTAATAAAATGTTTTGCTCAGAGAAAAAATAATGAATAGTTTCTGGATGCAAAGCACCTGTCCAGACCTGAAAGAGAGAAAGATCCCCTGGGCCTGCCTGCTATCTGCCTCAGTAACCACAAATCTAATGACATAATCAGTAAGCTCATCTACCTAGGTACTGGACAACCACAAAGGCAGTCTATTGCTCCAGGAAAGAGATTTCTATTATACAATGGAAGTGTTCATAGCTGAAGAGTCTTTGATAACGTTAAATCAGACATAAAATACCTCAACCTACAATATAAGTAATGTCTGAAATCATACACACAAGGGCTACTTGTAGTGGCAGTACAGTTATATGGCAGTTCCTCAATGAGTGCACTGGTATCAATTAAAGTTTAGTACTATCTAGCTCTCACATTATGCTTTTAATCAGATGATCTCAAAATGCTTTACAAAAAGAGGTCAGTATCATTATCCCCATCTTACAGATGAGGAAACTGAGGCACAGGAAGTTCATGTAATTTGAGCTAGGAATAGAACCCAGATCCCCTAAATTCCAGTCCAGTGCTCTATTCACTAGGCCACATAATTAGTGCAGTACAACTTTCATAAATGCAGGTTTTGTTACAAACTCAGAATTTGTGTTAGGCTTGCTGAAGGGGGTCACTAAGGCTAATGAACCTTATGACCAAACTTGGGCAGAGTTTGGAGTAAACCTCAGCAGATCTATGGTTTTGGGTGGAAGCCATTAGAAATCCAGTGTTTTTGCCTGGTTTCATCTGGACACCAGGAAAAACATCAGCTAGTTTTTCCTTTGGGTTTGAACCTAAAACTTAAAAGTGAAGCAGAACAGCCAAGGATCCACATGAAGCAAAACCAGAAACTAGGTTGGCACAAGTCTTGGGAGTTAAAAGTGCACAGTTCTAGTGGAAATGTCTTATTTCCCAGAGACCACACGGAAAACATAACTCTTATTTTACTTGATCACTTGTTTTCCCATAAGCCATTTATAATTTGCTTTTGCAATGCACTGTTTAAGTGTTTGATCCTGTTTGGTGCCTTTCTGCATAGACTATACCTCCCTTTGACAGTTACCTGAGTGTTACACTTTGGAAATACTTGGATATATTTTTCTTGATGAGAAAAATGATTAAGTTTTAATTTATTTAGGTTTTGCAATTTTCAGCTACTAATAAGTAAGTTAAACTCTGATTACTACACAGCTGCATCTATTTAAATTTTAAACAAACAGTAAAAAAAAAAGTCTCTGGACTAAAACATGTTACTTTTCACCCTAATTCCTTCATACCGTGTTCTGGTTAATTCAGCAACAATCTGACATCTCCTGCCTCACAGAGATCAGTTACTTGAGTTGCATGTATGGGCACATTTGTCTTATGTACGAAGAAATCAGTAGTGCTGTAAATCATCATTTGAAAAGTAATGTTTTTCTGTATTCTCTCTCCTCCCACCCATATGCAACAACGTGCTTAAAAATTCCACAGAGGCACTGAATTGGAAAACCCATGATGATATAGAAGGGCTAATCGATAGGTTCATAGATCACTCTGTCCCACGGTGGCACAGGCAGAAGCAGGGCGGAGGAGACAGGCAACTCCACCAGATTGTCTTTGTGGAATTTCCTAGTGATTAATGCCTCAGGTAAGAGGGTTCGGTGGAGTGCAGAGCAGATAGGGAGCACAGCCTAGTATTTATGGAAAGAGATGCTCTAGCCCTAGAGGCCCAGGCCTATGCACAAAAGGCACTCTTCCCAGCCCTCCTGTTTCTCCACGGTTATGCCACAGCAGCTGCAGAGAGGATCCTTACGGCACCAGAGGAAAAGCTCTAGACTACCAAACTTTGAGATGGAAAACACCTATTGGGTTATTTAACTCACTGTCCAGGGAGGGGCTAATCCAGGTCTGTTATCTACAGTATCTTCTACAATGCTTTGTCCAGACTAGTTTTAAATGACTAGAGTCTCCTGTCTCTAATTTGTTTTCTGAATATCATGAAATCAACAAAAGTTCATTTTTCTAGCATCTATTTAGGCTATGGAGATTATGTTGTTTTTAAACGCCAGTGGAAGCAATGGTAGGTTCAGCTTCCCAGCCAGGTATTTGGAAGTTATCAGCAAAAAAGGGAGACAAGGGTGAGAAGAAAGGCATTTTGTGGGTTGAAACCTCTGTCATGGAGGCAATGAATAACTGCATGCAGTACATAGCAATTCTATGGCAAGAGAACTGTCCATTATGTAACTACAACTAAATAGTCATTAAATCCCTTATTCTGACTGCTGCTGAGCTTCTATATTTTGGACAAATGTTGGATTATAAATCCTTCAGTGCCTTGTAAATTACAGCCTGAGGACTGTAAATCTTCAAGTCATTTCCTGAATAGTTGCATTCCTGAGAAACTTCCAGTTCACAAAGTATAAATGTGAGCAAAAATTTCCCTCCCTCTCACACCGCCCTCATCCCCACAACCTGATCCTCCCTCCCATTGAAGTCAATTGAAATACTAACTTCAATGAAATTAGGATTGGGCCCTGAAAACTTTAATAAGGCTGGTGTGACTTGCGTATTTCTAGCAAAGAGCAGAGACCCTGAATTCTGAATTGTTTTCTCATTTAAAAGAGGTTGTAAGTTAACACGACTGATTATCCTGAATTGTTTTAATAATCACCTCAGCTATTGTCTCTCAGGCAAAGTCGCTCTTCATTATATCAATTTCATGTAACCATGAGATACTGAATCCAAACACTTCCATGGTCTGTCTCTGACAGTGCTCATGTTATCATTTACTCACTCCAAATATAAATACCTCACTGATGTGGCAATCTTGATTTAAGGCTCGAACCTGCAAAACCCATAGTCACACAAGTAATCCCATTATCCCCATGGAAAATCAGAACTACTTGCACAAGTAAGGGCTGGCACATGGACAGTACAAGGATAAAAACGAAAGGGTTCCATGTACCAGGATAACAATACATGGTTAGTTTCCAGTCTCTCGCGAATATAATTATCAGTTACATAGAGGTATACAGTAATTAAAAATGAAAAATCTGAAAATCTTAGCTATGAAACCATCCAACTGTCTGCAGACTCCAACAAAACAATATATTTCTTATACTTGTTTATGTCTCTTAAATTTGGTGAGCCCTGGTTTGATTACTGAGTTCCCAATAAATTGTGCATTTGATTTTAAACAATATTTTTAATGATGACACTAATTAAAGTTCAGGCCTGGGCAGTGCTGAGCATGGAAACTGAGTCCACTCAGCATCGTCCAGATATGAAGCACCATGCAAAACTGATCCAAATGTTTACCAAAAAAAAGGACATAAGAAAAATACTGAAGCCAAGAACCTTAATATGGGACCATTAATATAGGAATATCAATTGTAATGAGTAGTGGCATGTGTGAGGACTCAAAGATTTGTTTCATGCTTACATTTGGGGAGTGGTGGTGGGGGAAATCATTCTAGTAACTTGGTTTGTTTAGATTCCCAGATATCAATATTGTCTGATCAGATAAAGTGTACTTGGCAACGTTTGAAGCCTTTAAGTAGGAACATTTGTGGTGAAATATAGGGAAAGGAGGAGAGAAGCAGACCGTAGGAATTTTCACTCTTCTCTACCCTAAGGCCCAAAGAGGGGAGCTGCAGATGAGTGCAGTGGGAAAGTGACATCATCACTCCCGTGCTCTGATGATTTCCTGTCCCTTCTCCCTGCATGGTCCACAGAAGGCGGAGAGCCTGGCTAGCAGACCAGGCAAAAAGCGAGATATGCGATCTGCGTCTCTTTAGCTCTGTCTGATCATGACTAAGCTACACAGAGATAGAGGAGAGTTGACTGTGTCTCCTAGTAAGGATCTAGTGCTATCCAGTAAGGGATAGATGGAAGAAATATCTTGCAGCCCAATGTTTTTGGATTTTCAGTTGTGAACAGTGAGTTTTCCAAACAGCACAGATATTCAGGCTTTTCAACAAATGTATTATTCCATGCTCCCATCCCTCCTATCAATCTAAACAGTGTCTTTGTGTCTCCACATTCCTCTACAGTGGAGCAAAAGCAACAAAAAGTTTAATCATCACACTTTAAAAATTCATATTGGAATTCTATGGGGCTAATTACCCCCTTTCTGAACTGGTGGTACCAAGATATGCAGAGCTATAGCAGAAGTGCTCAAAGGCATTCTGACTGCAGGAGATCAAAGCAACTGGGAATGCTTTGAGAAGAGAGATTGAAAGGGGAATCATGGACTCTTCCCAGCCCCTGCTGCCATATTCTAGCAGGCACACAGAGGATGGTGGGGCTCTTACCACATCTCCATCCCAACTGGCCTCTCCCTGTAGGACAGTGCTGAGCTACTGAGCATACTAGCTGGCTCATCAACGTCGTGCTAAAGGAAAGACTAAGGGCCAACGCCTCAGCTAGTATAACAAGACATAGCTCCACTGGCTTCAATGGAGCTATGACAGTTTACACCAACCAAGGATCCGGCCCTCAGTTTCTATTTTGTACCTGATGCCTGTTTCCCTGTTCAGGTGTACTAAAAATGCCTTATTGCTCCTTCCACAGACCTACTCATGTAGGAGAAGCTGGAAATTTGCCCTTTAACTTTAAAAGAACATAAGGTGCAAAGAAATTCAGCCCTGGTGGTCCAGTAAGACCTATGCATCAGGACCAAGACCAAGTGCATCGAACGACAGGAAAGCAATAAAGAGCAAAGGATTTGGATTTGTTGGTAATGTAATCATAATCATTGTATTATTTTTATGCAAAGACGAGAGCTGTCAGAAAGGCTCAAAAACGTTTCAAGTCTATAGAAGAAGGAAAACTTAAATTCAAGTAAATTAAAATTTCAATGCTTTGGGCTTGGGAATAAAGAGAGAGAGCAGACATTTAAACTAATATAATTATGCTGACAAGTGGTCTGTTTATGGAATACTGGAATGGGAAAACACAAGTAGAAACCACTAATAAGCTCCTAAAATACAGAAATACTGGGTGAAAGAAATAAAGCCAGACATTACTGAACAAAAACAATGCAAAGCAAACTCAAACAGCTCATGAGAGATATAACAGGCTCACCGAGACTACTGATAGTCTAGATTGAGCATGATTAGAGATAAAGTTGGGCTTCTGGCTATAATGAGGTAATGACAAAAATACCTCTTCCGTAACTACTGTTTCAGTGTCAGCATAGGGTAAATCAGCAGGACAAAGTCAGACACTGAAAAAAAGCCATTAAGTGATAGAACTGGCAGATGGGACTATGTGACACTGTGTGGTGCGATGGGGAAGGGAGATTCAGATTTCAGCCAATGAGGGGCAACACACATGATATGGGATTTCATTTAGAAGGGTGAGAAAAAAGTGTATCATAAAGACACAGAAAGCAAAAGTAAAAAGCAACTAAGAAAGCAATGAATATAAGAGCAAATATATACTTTCTTCCCATTGGTGGCTTACACTTTCCTGAAAGTGCCTCCGATCTCTAGGTTATGCTGTGGAGGAGGGAGATGTATATTACCCACTTTGATGGGTACTGCGCACACACGCAAATTTTGCTGTAAAGCAGAACTGTGGGGGAGGTAAATCCTTAAATCTACCATGTTTGGCAGAAATTCCTGACAGAACATGTCCTCTAAGAAGACTAGAATGATTTATACCAGTTGAGGATCTGTCCCAAAGTTTTACTCTTCTTCTTTTTTGGTATCTAGTTTAAATGGAACCAGATTTCTTTGTGAGTAGAAGAAAGGAGCAGGGGAAAAGAGAGGCTGCACATACAGACAATTTTCTCAAGTTTGCCCACTGTCAGTCTAGCTCCCCTTATGGAGGCATGGCCCCCAGGACCCCTCTTCCAAAAGCCATCTGCTCTTTGTATGGCCCCTGTATTCAAGTCTTTTTCCTGGAAGGGAGTTTGGTGCAGGAGGGGCTGGGGCAGGGGTTTGGGGTGCAGGAGGGGCTGTGGGGTCTGGGAGGGAGTTTGGGTGCAGGAGGGGATTCTGATTTGGGACAGGGGGTTGGGGTGGAGGAGGGGGAGTGAGGTGTAGGCTCCAGCCAGGAGGCACTTACCACAGGCAGCTCCTAGCCAGCGGTACTTATGGCAGGCAGGGCTTAGGCTGCCTGCCTGCCATAGCCCCACGCCGCTCCTGGTAGCAGCTGGCTGCTAGCACGTCTCTGCAAGCCCCTTGGGAGCTGTGGGGACAGTTTTGGGGGTGGAGCTGCCTCCCCTCCCCTTGCCAGGGGTCACAGAGATGTGCCAGCAGCCAGCCGCTTCCGGGAGCGGCGTGGGGCCACAGCATGCAGGCAGCCTGTCTGAGCACCCTTTTAGCGGCCCGGAGATCACAGGCGGCGATTTATTTTTGTGGGACCCTCCTTGAGCTGAGGCCCTAGGATGCAGCCCCTAAAGCCCCAGCCTTAATCCAGCCCTGACCTTAATTGTCTAGGGCATGCAGTGGTTATCTAAATTTCATTAGACACAGAGCTAGTGTGGCTCCATATACAAACCTTCCTGATTGTAAAATTATAGCACTTGCATCAAAAAAAGCAAAACGTCAGTGTGGTGACAAAGCTGAACACTTCATATTGGAGACATGTGGGTATGCAACCAGTTATCAAACCTCACTTACAGACAGCCCCCCAGCCTGAAGTAAATACTCACTAGTCACTACACACCACACCACAGAAAAACTAACCCGGGAACCAATCCCTTAACAAACCTCATTGCCTTCTCTGTCCTCATATCTACTCTAGCGACTCCATCAGAGGACCCAACCACACCATCAGAGGCTCATTCACCTGCACATCTACCTATGTGATATATGCCATCATGTGCCAGCAATGCCTCTCTGCCATGTACATTGGCCAAACTGAACAGTCTCTACGTAAAAGGATAAATGGACACAAATCAGACATCAGGAATGGTAATATACAAAAGCCAGTAGGAGAACACTTCAATCTCCCTGGACATTCAATAACAGATTTAAAAGTAGCCATTCTTCAACAAAAAAACTTCAAAAACAGACTTCAAAGAGAAACTGCAGAGCTACAATTCATTTGCAAACTTAACACCATCAATTTGGGCTTGAATAGGGACTGGGAGTGGCTGGCTCACTACAAAAGCAATTTTGCCTCTCTTGATATTGACACCTCCTCATCAATTATTGAGAGTGGACCACATTCACCCTGACTAAATTGGCCTTCAACACTGGTTCTCCACTTGTAAGGTAACTCCTTTCTCTTCATGTGCCAATATATGATTATGCCTGTATCTGTAATTTTCACTCTATGCATCTGAAGAAGTGGGTTTTTTACCCACGAAAGTTTATGCCCAAATGAATCTGTTAGTCTTTAAAGTGCCACCAGACTCCTCATTGTTTTTGTGGATACAGACTAACACGGCTACCCCTCTGATAGTTATAAAACCTACGTTTTTTTGTCATCTACTTCTGATACTTCATCTGCAAAGGAGGGAAAATGGTAGCCTGACATCTCTACAAGTGCCGAGTTAAAGTAGTTTGGCTATCTTAATTGGTAATTTCCATAATTTCAAATATTTGGGTTTCTTATAAGTGCAACCTTAACTTTGAATTTCCTGAGTCTCTGAGTGAGTGAGTGACAGACATATATAGAGGTAGTACATGTTCAGAACTCTGATACATGCCTGCAATCTTCACTTCACCTTCAAGTTTTTTGTTTGAGAATACTTCTGTTGTAAGACTCTTAAGAAATTTGTTAAATGAAAGCCATTACCTGTAGCAAAGCTACATGATAAAATGCAAACATAAAAAAGACATACACCTCTACCTTGATATAACGCTGTCCTCGGGAGCCAAAAAAATCTTACTGTGTTATAGGTAAAACCGTGGTATATCGAACTTGCTTTGATCCACCGGAGTGCACAGCCCCGCCCTCCTGGATCACTGCTTTACCGTATTATATCCAAATTCGTGTTATATCGGGTCATGTTATATCGGGGTAGAGGTGTATTGCTAGGTGCTAAAAATATATTTAAAAGAATGACTTATGAATAATTTTCCCACCTAATAGAAAAATACACATACAACTCAGTGCCCGCAAAAAAACCCTACATCAAAACAAAATATGCTACAATAAAAACATAACAAAGAAAACCAAGTACATAAACTATCCATTACGTAAGTCATATCTACTTTGGAGCACTTCCAATAGCTAGCTAAGGAATGATTAAGCAGGATGGTGATTCAATTCCTTCCTCAGTTGAGCACAGCAAAAATCTATAGATGCAGCTGTAATACAGCATGACTTAAGGCAAGACATATTAAGGATGGGAAGAACAGTCTGTCAGTGATCTAATTCTCTACCTCCATCCTCAAAAGTACACACTGACTTTGACCTAGTGTCCAGACTCACCCCTCTTTTGGGGGCTTGGCTTATAACTAAGGCTACAATTTAATCATGAGTATTTTTAGTAAAAGTCATGGACAGGTCACAGGCAAAAAACAAAAAATCACGGCCCCTGACCTGTCCATGATTGATACTAAAAATACTCATGATTGAATCTTGAGGGGTGAGGCTGCAGTGGGGAAGTTGGGGGACCCGTTGAGGGGGAGGAACCCAATGGAATCCATGACTTCTGCGACCTCTGTGACAGACACGGAGCCCTACTTATAAAAACAACCTAAATCTCAGTGTAAGCCCACACTTCCTGCCTGAGTATGGCTGTTCCAGTAGTTTCCTTTCCAGGATCTCTTCTGTCTTAGCTTCCTATCACCTCTGCCCTGAGAGACTCTCCAGCCTCTCTAGTACCCTGGGAGGAGTTAATGAGCCACACTTACCAACTTCAGGAGTTCTAGGCAGGTTTCTAACATCTGCTATCTTGTTACACAGCCCAATCCTCAGACAGAACCCCAATCCTTTTTTAGGTACAAAAATACTGGGAAAGTATATCCACCTCTTTTTTCTTTCCTCCCTGCCCACCAACAAGTATCACTGCTAATCTGAATGCTATCTCTGGTTCTCATGAGCTGAGCATGGCATTTAGCGGCAAACAGGAAAAGTTGCAGCAGTGGAGGTCTGCAGAAAGACAACAACAGTTCCCTCTGGAAGAAGCTAATGATGGTAAAAAACAACAACTTTTTTTTTAAATTTAAAGCTAAAGGAATGGAAAGCACATGCAGCCCACCGACAACGCTGAAAACCAGAACCAGTCAGCATTATTATTTTAAACAGGTCGGAGAGAATGATTCAAGAGCATCATGCACCAAAGAGTCAAAAGGAAGCTCACCGAACATGCCAAGCTAGGGGGAGAAAAATGAAACATGGAACGAAACCAGACAGGCAATAGCTCAGTTGGACAGCAAATTTCACAGAAGTTATAGAAATGTAGGGCTGGAAGGGACCTCAAAAGATCATCTAGTCTATCCTCAAGCTCTGAGGGAGGATTAAGTATTTAATACTCTTTTATCAACTGTAAACACATCAGAAATCTAAATGAAACTACTCAGGTGGAAAAGACAACCCAGAGAAGAGAGAACAATTAGCATTTTCTGAAAATCTCCAATAGCATACAATAATTTGGAGAAAATGAAAAATCAGATTTCATCTTTGTTTCTATTACTGGTGCTGAAGAATGGAAAGGAGAAAGGGGAGTCGATTCCCATTCTACAGGAATGGGTTCCTAAAATTTTGTCTTTGAATATTTCTATTGCATGTCTCAAAGGAAAGCTAATCCAGACACAGTCCCATTATGTTTCAGGTTGAGACCACCATAATAAAGAGAGTGCTAGGCACCAAAAGAGACAGTATGTGATTGATAAATAATTCCAGCTCTGAGGATGCCGAGACTGAATACAGAATAGGGGCAGATGAGAGCTGCATCTATGCATGGTGTGGAATCAAACCGTGGATGTGGTAAGTTTATGGACAGCAGAGGGCTCCTTTGCATGGATTGATGCTCTTCTCTCCTGCATCATGGACACAGTGTTCACTAGGGTTGCAGTCAGCTCTGAGGAACTGCTGCAGGGAGAGAAGGTGGCCAGAAGAGAGTCCTTGTAGTTACAAAACTTAAATAGGGGAGATGTCTTATTTGGAGTGTGGAGGAGCTGACAAGGTTCCTGTATCTGCCATTTGCATGCAATGGTAGCTCTTCCGGGTCTTGACTTCTCTACTACGTGACAGCTATATCATATCAGAGATGCCAGCCAGGAGTGCTGAGACAAAGGAGTACAAGTCCTCTAAGGTTCCCTCTCATGGTCTGTCAATCAATCACTGGAAAAATCTTCCCCCAACAATGGGGATGTCACCCCTCAGGACTTAAACCTATGCGGCCATGAACCCCAAGTATACAGCCCTAGCCAGTGCCATACTCCAGACACATCACTGGCGAGGATTTTAGTCAGCTTGGAAAAGAAAATAACCACAATAATATCTTTGCTACAATATCTGCTCCCTTTAAAAATACCTTCCAGACTTATGCATTTTTTTGTTATTGCAAATATTTTATCTTGGTCCTCTATCATTTCAGTGCCCGCACTGGGATATTTAAAATCATTATCAGTTAAAAAGAAGACCATGTTTTCCTTCCCAAATTTTGCTATCAACAGGTTCTGTAGATTGCAGCTAGTTTCCTGTTCAGGTTTTGCAAGTTAACTCCTTTTCCAGACACAGTTTTAAAAAGGTTGGTAAATAATTCTCTTTCACTGTTCTCCTTGGTACCTTTAGAATTTGCACTGTTCCCTGCAAAATTTTATTTGCTAGACTAAAAGAGCTCTCTAGATCAGAGATTAAATTCCATCTTATCTCTTTTCCCAAGTCAGGAACAAAGGAGGCCTCTGTTTTGCCAGAGTAAGCTATACTTACACAGGTTTCTTGCTGAATGCATTGTAAGACTCTCTTGGCAGGGACAAGGAAATCAATTAGGCACCTGAGACCATCTCCTCGATACAGCTTTTCAACTATGCTGAAAAGCTGCCACAGGACAGTGGCAGCTGTGGCCTCAAAAGGCGGGTATAATGCAGAGAGTGTGTTCTGGGTGTAGGTGTCAAGGGACTCGGAGTCCTGAAATAAAAAGCAACATGACAGCAATTTGTAAGCATCAAACATCTAACAGTAAATAAAACACTTTAAAACTTCAATCTATTGATTTCATGGAGTATACAGTGGTGGGGGGCTGTTCTTCTATTTTGCCCAATTTGTACAGTAACTAAAAAGTGTTTTAGCCATTTTTAAAACCCTAGTCCAAACTTCTGTAATCTAAACCCCATTCAGCTCTGTTTAAACGTCAATGAAGCTCGACATTTCTTAGAATCAGATTTAGTTGAAACATCTTCACACAAGTCCAGTCATTTATCCAAAATATGAAATTCTGGCACACTAAGCTTCAGTCAAAGTGCATTTCTTAATGCTTCCAATGAGTTATAGTCTCTATCCTGAAATCATGTTTTACAAAAAGGTCTTCACTTGACTTTAGCCTCTGAAGCACATTTTTGAAACATATTTTTGGTAAGGAGAATGGAAGACAGCACCCATAAAATGACATACTCCAAATGTTTTTATATATTTATTTACACACACACACACAGATCATGACATAACATTAATGAACAAAGTTGAAATACTACCTTATGTTTATAACAACATAGTATAAACACCGTGATAGCAATTCTCTAGTAGTTCTGTGAGGAGTGCCTGCATGTAGTGAAAGAATGCTTTTCTTTAAGAATCTCAGTACATATACAGGAATGTCCTTTTTTAGGTACAGAATTTCCTGAGGAAATACCTCGCCTACTGTTTCTGGTGGAAATAATCAAGCCTGGATTAAAACAAAAATTCAATTTCAAAAGGGGGCACAACAATGAAAATACAGTCAGGGGAGGACAATTACTCCCTTTTGGAACTGGCAGCCAGATCTATAGATGAGGCCACTCAACCCCACTGTTTCTTCTGTTATCAGACTAGCAAGGAGACCCCACCCCCATGGTGGGGTAATAGGAAAGAAGCATTTCCTCCCTAGGTCCTGCCCTGGGTTGTGGAGTCTCTCACAGCCTTTGGGGGTGTGGCTGACTAGCTGAGGCACAGGCACTGACTGCTGCAGCTGAGGAGAGCCTCGTTTCTTGTGCGGAACAAGCACAGAGCCTGTCCAGACTGTGGGACTCCATATGGGCTGCTGAGCATGCCTGGAAGTGTGAGGCTCTTCCCCTATCCTAGGCACAAGGGCACTTGTTCAAATGGTATTTTTATCCCTTGTCTGGCTGCTTTTCTCACCACAATTCCACCAGTTTGTTCCCCTAATGTTGCCCCTTTGCCTAGCTTCAGCTAACATTGACAAATTTCTGCTTAGTACAAACTGAGCACCTTTGACCCTACCCTGATCCTGATAAGCCAGCTCCTTTGTATACACACAGATTCGAACCCTATTCCGCTTGACTTGATGCATTTTTCCCCACTCGGCAATATTGTTCTGATAACAGGATTTTGTCCCGTGCAATAAAGTTTTGTTAAAGAGAACTCTTGACAATATATCCTACAGAATTCAGAAAATTGATACACAGATATTAAAAATCTTGACATTAATACATAGATGACTCACAAATTTTTGTATAAATAATGAGTGTAAATGATAGGGCTGATTTTTTGCTATAAAATGAACTGCTGCTAGAATGAACAATTCTACAGTATGCATGCATGCACATATAAAATGTATACATATATATATATATAAATAGTTACATATTACCTACGGATTCAGAAGTGATTCCATAGTCAAGAATGAAAGAGAATTCCCATTCTAAGCCTGAATTTAGACTGTACTTTCTCCAAAAAGCTGCTTTTGGCACGACATTTCTCATGCTTGGTCTCAGCACAGTGTAGATTTTTATTTTCTAATTAAGATATATATTACATTAATTTTGAACATTAGAAATTGATTGAACAAGACATTTCTTGATATGAGACTTCGAGAAACAACTATTCTTTCTTCCTGGAGAAAGAATTCTGTTTGAAACATTTCTGCATCATCTCAAAAACTAGAAATAAACTCTCTGAATACATTTGGACTACAATGGTCTGAAAATGAAGGACATGCATGAACACTGAAGAGATCCTGAATTTATTTTCACTTGTTTAATACTGTTCAAGAGACTGAGCTTATTTTTACAGCTAAGAATTTGGGGCCTGATAATACATTTGTAACCACAGCCTCATGTATTCCATGATTCTTCAGCTGCAGAATTTGCCTCAGTATCCTGCCCTGACTACAGAATTGTGCTTCAGAATCAAAACTGCCAAAAATAGTTACATTTCTAGCTGATTTGGTTGTGAAAGCAACAGTGTAAACTGAGGCAGTGGTTTTTTTGAGTTTGCAGACAGTCTGAAGCAATAGCTCAGTGAGCCATGAACTACGTTAGTTCATCTTGATGGATGGTTGACTTGGAAATCTGATTATAGTAGTTTATATGTCAACGTGGTTAAATATTTCACTGCTGATCATTTTTGTGGAAAGAGCTCCAATTTGTTAACCTTTCCACTTAAATCCTCTGCACATTCCTTATCTGATGTACCACCTCAAGGGGCGCTCCAGTAGGCACTGTGTCTCAGACAGCTGTTGTGTCAGCCCTTAGAAGAGGCACATGGAGCTGCTAGCCCTGCTGTGCCCTTACACACAATGGAGTGCAAGTACCGCAACTATGGTTGGCCTCTGTAGAGAGGGAGCAAAGGGAAATGCGTGTTTGTCCACAGATGGGGAAGAGGGAATATGTCGATGTCAAATTATGAATTTCATTTTGTGAACATCATGTTATATTTCAACCTCCACTTTGACTGTAACATTCAGGGTGGTTTAGAGTACCTATTTTGTTGCAAGTACTTGACCCTTACTGGTCTAGACCTAAAATGTAGGTATACCTAGCTATATTACTCAGGGCTGTGAAAAGTTTCATGCCTTGTGTAATGTAGTTAGGTCAACCTAACCCCATTGTAGATGAAGCTGAATTCTTCTATCAACCTTGCTACCACCCCTCAAAGGGGTGGATTTACTACAGTGACAGAAAAATCCCTTCTGATGCTGTAGTAAGTGTCTACGCTACAAAGTGTAGCTGCAAGCGCTGAAGCTGTGCCACTGTTGTGCGGGTAGTGTAGACATATCCAGTGGAAGGACTATTTCTAGAAAGCTGTGACAGAGCAATCGAGGGCCATCCACACTGAATGGCTCTACCCTAGCAGAACAATAGGTTTTCTACCAGGAGGGCCATCGACTTTGAATAACTCTCTACCCAGAAGCCAAAAGTGTGTTGGAGCCTGTAAATTCTCCAGCAGAAGCCCATGGACAGAATATAGCGTACAGATTGTTTTAAAAGAGGCCAGCATGTTTGCTGGTGACTTAGGGCTTGTCTACACTACAAAATTAGGTCGACCTACAGACACTGCAGTAATTCAATTGGCTGTTGGTGTCCATACTGCCCTCCTTCTGCTGGTGGTGTGCGTCCTTACTACGAGCGCTTGTACAGACTGAATTGAGATGGTGTGGGGCACTGATAGCTGTGCGAGGCTCATAGCTGGAGCCTCCCACCTGCCCTGAGGCAATAGCCAGAGCTGTGAACCAAGCGCTGGGCTCAATTTCACAGCATGGAACCTACCAGCATGAAATTGACATTCTCGTGAGTTTCAGGGCTGCTTCTGGCTCAGAACTGGAGCCATGAAAATGACAAGAATATAAATTTAATTGCTGGTAGGCTCCATGCTGTGAAATTGAGCCCTGCACTGGGCTCATAGTTCCAGCTGTCACCCCAAGGTGGTGGGGGTGTGACGAGTTCAGTCACAGAGACCCCATTGGGACTGTCACCTGATGTGCTGAAACTACCTCTGAGCCTGTTTTCCCTGACAGCTTGGGACTCCAGAACCCTGCCTTGTTGAGCCAGACATGCTAGCCTGCTGCAACACAGACCCAGGTCTGGTCCATGCCCCCAAACCAAAAACTACTTAGCAGGTCACCAGACACCCAGTTCCCAATGGGATCCAAACCCCAAATAAATCCATTTTACTCTGTATAAAGTTTATATAGGGTAAACTCATACATTGTCCGCCCTCTATATCACTGATAGAGAGATATGCACAGCTGTTTGCTCCCCCAGGTATTAATCACTTACTCTGCATTTATTAATTAACAAACGTGATTTTATTAAGTATAAAAACTAGGATTTAAGTGGTTTCAAGTAATAACAGACAGAACAAAGTAAGTTACCAAGCAAAATAAAACACAGCATGAAGGTCTAAGCCCAATACATTAAGAAACTGAATACAGGTAAAACCTCACCCTCAGAGGTTCCAATAAGCTTCTTTCACAGACTAGACTCCTTCCTAGTCTGGGCCGAATCCTTTCCCCTGGTACAGTCCTTGTTAGTTCCAGCAGGCATCTTAGGTGAAAAGCAGGGGCTGTCTCATGACTGGGACCCCCTTTGTTCTGTTCCACCCCCTTTTATAGCTTTGGCACAAGGCGGGAATCTTTTGTCTCTCTGGGTCCCCACCCCTCCTTCTAAATGGAAAAGCACCAGGTTTAAGATGGATTCCAGTATCAGGTGACATGGTCACATGTCCTGTGAGACCTCAGCCTTCATTCTTCCAGGGCTGGCCCACACACACCCAGGAAGGTTTGCAAGTAAACAGACCACTTACAACCAATTGTCCTAGTCAATGGGAGCCATCAAGATTCTAAACCACCATCAATAGCCCACACTTTGCATAATTACAATAGGACCTCAGAGTTAAACTTTATATTTCTAGTTTTAGATACAAGTATGATACATACATACAAATAGGATGAACACACTCAGTAGATTATAAGCTTTGTAATGATACCTTACATTAGACCTTTTGCATAAAACATATTCCAGTTACGTTATATTCACACTCATAACCATACTTCCATAAAACATTATGAAGTGCAGTGTCACAGGGGGCTCCAGCGGTGAGCCTGCCACCCGACTGACAGCTGGGGTGGGGTGCAGCTATAAGCCCACTGATGGGCTCAATTTTACAGCATAGAGCCTAATCAGCAGTGAAACTGACATTCTTGTCAGTTTCATGGCTCTAGCTGTGAACCCCAGGCTGCTGCTCTGAGCCAGAGGCAGCCATGAAACTGACAAGAATGAGAGCCAGTAGCCAATGTAAGTAACGCATTTTCTACATGGACACTGTGTCACTCTAATTACATCAACATAAGTGCTACGCCTCTCGTGGTGGTGGAGTTATGTCAGTGTAGCAGGCCACTTACTTCAGTGGAAGCAGCATTCTAGTGTAGACACTGATATAATTAGGTCAACATAAACTGCCTTACATTGCCTAACTCTGTAGTGTAGAAAAAGCCTTAGCCACACATCCAAGTCATCAACCAACACCCTTTGGGACCATGGAGTCCCATAAGGCACTGTATCCAGGACCCTAGTTCACTGCTCAGTGGAGGGGTAAATTTATATCCTTCCCTTGTCATGCCTGGATGTGCTGGGGATCCAGCCCTCATCAGTCCAGCACACCTGCACACAACAAGGCAGAATTTTGGCACAATCTTGATAGGGAAGATATTATCAAGATCATGCAATGCACAAAGTCCCCGACAAAGCACTTTTCAAAGTATTTAATAATGACATTCTGATAGCGCAGTAACACAGCCAACAAAGAAGACTGCATGAGTTCAACAACTCATCAATCACCTTAGGCATTGGAACACACTTTGTTTAGAAGACCATTTGGCCAAGACTCTGTGTTATCCCCTACCCTTTTAAAAAAAGTACCAAGACATCTCAAAATCCAACTCAAGATGGTGTGAAGAGATTTTGGTTTAATTTCTCATCCAGTTTCTCATTTCAATTCAATGAGACTTTACAGATGAACAATAATACAATGTCACTGTATGTGCTCTGTTACATGGGGAGGTGGTTTGTGCTAGAGTTTATATTGTTTATTTTGCATTAATTTGTTAATAAAGCCATGCCCTAGGAAAGGGGGTGAGTTTTGACCCAAAATAGCACGTGAATTTTGTTTTAGTGACAGCTGGGAAGACCACCTGTTTACATAGAGCAGCAGGAATTTTCTGTACCACATGATACTCTGTACCACATGATACATGCAACACAATGCAGTAAGTGTTAACAATTGGACTGGAGATGTGGGAACCATCGAACCACTCTGTGCTCCCCATTGAGTTACCAGCGTCTCTTCTCCCTCAGAGCACGGAAAATGAGTCTCTCTTCATATGAAACAGCCAGCCATGGGAGATTCATCTGCAATGGGATGTGTGCTGCACTCCAGGGCGCATTCATAGGCTGCTATGGGAGAGTAATGTCTGTACGCTGCCATCCCTCAGGAGTTCAGACAGGGGGCTCCAGCTCAAGCTCCATAGGACGTTCAACACAGGCTGCCTGAAGAATATATTTAACTAATATATTCCTGATCTGCCTTGCCACTGGCCACACCCCCTTGTCAGTTGGTCCCTTGGTGGTGGCTGTGATGTTTTAGGTCCCTTTAACACTGGAAGTCCCTTTATGGCTGACTTTTTACCAGATTCTGGGTCCTGGCTAGAGGTGGGGAGGGGTCAAGGGGGAGTTAATTCTATTTTGCAGAGGATTTAGATATTTTGAAATCTGGTTTTGTTCCAATTACGAATGAAAACCAACATTTTTGAAAGTCTTTGTGAAAATGACTGGAGCCTGGCTCTGGGGCAGTCCCACCTAATAGCTGTTTGAGCTGGAGCCACAGATCCTGGAAGCCCCATGGGTAAGCTGGCAGGAAATCAGGCAGGTTTCAGACAAACGTGCCTGGCAGGCCAGGTTCCAGCCTAGGTTCCATTGGAACTCCACCAGAAACTAACAGTCTCTGCAAAACATTTTAATTTTGATGACTTGGCAAATTCTGATGAAGGTATGTCCCACTCTTTTTCCAGCCAGCTTTAGTCCTGGGCTCATCTGCTCTATATCCCGAGGTCCTTTTCTGTATCCCTGTCTAGAGATTGGCTAGTAGTCTAGCAAGGACCTAGTCTAGAAAACATTGTTTTCCAACGTGTTTAAAAATCTGTAAATCATCAGTCAGAATTGCTATAACAGTGTTTTTTAAACAATTCCACTGAACCTTTTTGAATGGTCTGCTCCTGCCCCTCTTCCTGGGGCAGCTTTTCCCGTTTATCAGATAGTAATATGACAGGACAGCAGCCAGGATAGAAAGCTTTGTTGTCATCCTGCGCACTGTATGTGGGTGAAGAAATTATTATTTCATCCTCTCAACTTTACTCTTTTTCCTTTAATCATGAGAGATTAAAAAAAAAAAAAACAGGAAGCTTCTCTTCCTGTTGAACGTTGTTTCTAATTGAACTGGTTGGATTTAGAGCAGTGACTAAGACCTGCCAATGGTCCTAAAAATATTAGTATGCCCTAAGGCATCTCAGCTACAATAATCTTACTTGAGAGCGTCTGAACATTGTCCTAAAAACCTCTCCCTCTCTCTCACACACCATGCACTGGCCATATTTAATAATAATTAAACTAATAAATGAAGAGGAAGTCTCCAGTAACCCAGTAAGAAAATCATGTTTAGGAAAAAAGTTCAGAAGTATTTTTGGTTAGAATAAATTAATACAATAGGTTACTTTAAAGGTTGTATATGTACTATGATTTTATATTAACTCTTTTCTTCAGTTTATTCTACAGATGTTTAAACAGCAACACTTGAACTGAGTTTGATTAAAACAGAGCATACTGCAGTTAACATCCCATAAGAAGCATTAGCTCATTACAAAGCCTGGGAACTCTCCTTAGCCCTTCCTCCTTAGCCCTTCACCAATGTCAGTATGTAAACAAGAGAACAACAGCATTGCTAATGGACCTGTTGTGAAGACCAAGGAATTAGTCAGTTGAAAGAGAATAAAGGCCTCCTCTTATACAGCCCATGTGGGACAACTAATGTTCATCAAACACCATCTAGTTGTAGGTGTTTGTTCAGCTTTAAGCTTGGGTGAAGAACAAAGGGAGGAACCCCTGCCCAAACTGAAATGAGAGCTGTTGCAGACTCAGAAGAGCTGAAGTGAATCCTACAGCTGCCTGTGAAGAAATCATTATGCAGATAAAAATAAGAAAAGAACAGCTAAAGTTGTAGCTTCCAAAGTCAGACATGAAGGTCACACACTTTGCATGATCTCCTAACAGTTCACAACCCCCACTTTGTTGTGATTTATCTTAGATATGGAGGTACCGCCTACTAAGACTAATGCTTCTAATAGGCCAGAGCCCAAGGGCCTGATTCTTCACTGTGCTACACTTGTTACAGTAGTTTTACACCAATGTAATTGCACAGGAGCCAAGACAGTTGTACAACACTGTGAAGAATCAGGCCCCATGTCTTTTCCTTTCTAATGACATAGTGAATGTCTTGCTGTTTTGTTTTCATCTCCTGTAAATTCAATTAACAAGCAATTTCTAGTCATCCAGCAAAGAAGATACAAACAACTATTGTGCTTGTGTGTGTTTATTTGCATATAAATGTATACATTTAAATGCAAATTAGAAGCAAGCACATGACAAGTTGCCAAAGCAAAACCAAACTTTCAGTGGCTTACAGTTTAGCACTCAATAGTTAAAATCTAATCACCTGACAAACTCAAAAAGATAATTGACATACTCATTGGTATATTATGCCTGTCCTATTTCTGACTTTAAATGGATAATTTATTAAATGTGATACTTAGTTTTCTTACAATTTACAAGCAGTGATTGCAGTAAGATCACAAACAAGCCTTCCTTGGCCAATATTGGCAATGATTCAGCAGTTAAATAAATTTCCCCTTCCCTGTGAAAAGCATCTCTCTCTCCTAATGAACTGGAGCAGCGAAGTCCTCATCCATGTTTCCAGTGTGTTGTTCAGAAACAGGCACAACAAAGAGGTAGACAGAGCAAATGGAATTCTGGCACTTTATCTCACATTTCCAGAATTCTCTGTGCTAGAGGTTATCCCACAATACACATCAGAAGTTTCCATTAAAGCAGAGAGCCTGCAAGCAGTGTAGATCTCAGGGAGAACACCACACTTCTAGTGACACAGCGTCCTGTTACACACAAGCACTGACACATGCACCAGCACAGTGCACTCCACCAAAACAGATTTGCGGGTAACACTATGCCAACCAACCTTTTACTGGTGTGACTTTTGTCTATGGGCAAGCCCTTATATAGAGGGCAAAATCCTGCTCTTGCTATTACGGGGTCTAGATGGGGGAAAAGCAGAGTGGTAGGAGCCACGCTGTTCCATGAGCAATCCTGCCAGCATTGAAACTTAGAGAAATGGCACCAAGCTCTCAGGACTTTACACAGAAAGCTGTATGTCCTGGACCCCTAACATTTTCTATGACAGCAGGAGTGCGCTAGGCACAGTCTCATTACTCTCTCAATTAAGATCCATGCACAACGTTGATTAATTAACGCAACTCAGTGCAGCAATCAGATCCTACATGTTCTATGATTCCACTAAGCCATACTGCATAGCATAGCTGGTCTGGTGGCCTGGTAGTCTGGCCAGGAATCAGTTGTTGAGCCTGAATGAGCATTTGCACACATATAAGCGAGCAGGTGCATAAGAGAGACGAAGACTGACTGGAATTTAGAAAGCATTTTGGATTCATCTGGATAAAAAGCTCTGAAAGCAACTCCTCCTCCTTTGTGAAGATTAAGGCAGGCTGGACAGCTACAAGAATGCTGCTGTATATGGGGCAATGGAAATCAAAGTATAAAACTGCAACAGGTAAAATATTCAACATGATGCATTAGATAGCCTTCATATCCTGAACAGCCCCACTCCCTCTCCCTGCCCCTCCTCTCACATGCACACAAAATGAGGACCTTGCCTCTTGGAAGATTTCCATTTATTCCAGTTTTAATAAAAAATAATAAGTATTATTTTGAATCGTGTGCAGCCAACCTAGAGTGACAACTACACATGGAACGAGAGAAAGACATGTGAAAAGTATTGTTTTTCAAACAATTTGAAAAGCGGAACTGTTGTCAAGTCAGGAATGTGTCTGCAAAGATGCTTGGGAACACACCAGGAATGGAAAGCACCTTGAGGGAGGAATTTTCTAATAACTAAAGGACTGTTAATCAAACTGTTTGCCAAAGCAAAAAGGTCTTTCATTTAGGGATTAAGGGTCACCTTAAAAAGGGCGCGCACACAGGCCAAGCCTACCTATTTAAATTGTATGGATTTAAGGTTAAGGACCATGCTTCATTTGTTTGTACAGTATGCTGGAGCCTCAATCCCAATTGAGGCCTTTTGGCTCTATTCCAATGCAAATAAATAAAGTAAAAATGATAATTCATAATGTTAGAGAAAATATACAGCTATTTTCTTTTTGTTCCAGGAAGAAGGATAAGTCATTCTGAAATAAATAGTTTCAACGAGAATGTACAACTTCTTTGCACAACTGACGAGGTGTATTATGGGGCTTTTTGTTTTCTTTTGAAGCAGAGGCATTAGCTATTGCCAGACCAGAGCCCTGGGCTGGATGGGCCACAGGTTTGATCTAGCATGGCAAATCGTACACCTTTTGGCGTGAATGAGTAACAATGTGAGAATGACTTATGTTTCTCTAACACCCCCATTCATTCACAAGGAACTCAGACACGACTGGTGTACATACAAGAACCACTTGAAACACCACGAAATTAAAGCTACCTCTGAGGGAGAAGGCAATACTCATTCCATAATAGTGAGTTCACATGGTATAACACCGTTTTGGCCAGTAAGTGAAGAAAAATATAGTCAGTCAACACCCCAAGGAGATTTGAGAGGGCAGGAATGTAGACTCAAATATGTAAATGTCTCTATGCACTATGAAATAGCTAATGCAGAGGCACAAACTGGGGGTTGAGAAAATCCCTTGTCTCAGCCCATATATACCTATGTGGTATGCATGAGGTCTTGTCTCAGGCTTACATCTTGGATGTTGTTTGTCTAGCATACGCAAATTTTAGGAATTGCCAAGGTTGAATGTGTGCACCGTTACCTCTTCCCCCTTCTGCATCTGCATTACAATGCAATCACTTAATGATACAATACCATACTATTTTTCTACAGGTTGAAAGGTTTGCAGTGAGTAAGGCAAGGGCTCACAAGAAACCTTGTCCCATTCACTGTACATCTTGGGCTCTGTTCCTCTGGCATACACAAAACCCTAGATGATGTCACATGTATCTAAGGCTGTAGAAAAATTTTTATGAAGTTACTATTGTGGCAAGGCACTTCCTTTGTCTCGCTGGACCAAGCACTTCCCCCTCTGGTGATGGTGGGCCTGGGGTAAATCAACCCCACCCCACTCTGGGCAGCGTTTGTCCTCCCCCTTCTGTGCTCCTTTGGCCATATTTCCTGGGTAGGCCTCAGGGTAGGCCTACGGGGTGATCCTCCACCAAACAAAAGGGAAATAGTCCCATACACATAAAAACAAAGGGTGATACCTTCCCCTGCCTTCTCACTGGGGCTGCAGGTTGCCCTGTAGCCTGCCCTGGGGTGTCAGTCCTTCCCCTAGTAGGCACTCAGACTTGTCTGCTTCCCCTTTGGGGAGAAGCACAGCCTTCCCTCCTGGAAAAGCTTACTTCCCTGCTGCCACTAGCCTGGTAGCAGCATGTCTCTCTCTCCCTCCTGGTTTTAAAAGGTCTCAGGCAGCCCTTAACTGGATCAAAGTGTTCCTAATTGACCTGAGGTAACCCCTTCTCAGCTTATAGGACTAACATATCTGACTTCCCACACCCTCTTGCAGCCGTCCGGTCTGACTTTGTCATATATCCCGCCTCCCTGCTCAACACCATTGGGCTACTTTGTCACACTATGCATTGTTAGAGAGACCAGATCATACACATACATTGGACAGAGCTCAGGTTGAGTACACAACCTTTCCTTTCAGAGTAGCAGCCGTGTTAGTCTGTATCTGCAAAAAGAAGAACAGGAGTACTTGTGGCACCTTAGAGACTAACAAATTTATTAGAGCATAAGCTTTCGTGGACTACAGCCTACTTCTTCGGATGCATATAGAATGGAACATATATTGAGGAGATATATATACACACATACAGAGAGCATAAACAGGTGGGAGTTGTCTTACCAACTCTGAGAGGCCAATTAATTAAGAGAAAAAAACTTTTGAAGTGATAATCAAGATAGCCCAGTACAGACAGTTTGATAAGAAGTGTGAGCATACTTACAAGGGGAGATAGAATCAATGTTTGTAATGGCTCAGCCATTCCCAGTCATAATTCAAACCGGAGTTGATTGTGTCTAGTTTGCATATCAATTCTAGCTCAGCAGTCTCTCGTTGGAGTCTGTTTTTGAAGTTTTTCTGTTGTAATATAGCCACCCGCAGGTCTGTCACTGAATGACCAGACAGGTTAAAGTGTTCTCCCACTGGTTTTTGAGTATTTTGATTCCTGATGTCAGATTTGTGTCCATTAATTCTTTTGCGTAGAGACTGTCCGGTTTGGCCAATGTACATGGCAGAGGGGCATTGCTGGCACATGATGGCATATATCACATTGGTAGATGTGCAGGTGAACGAGCCCCTGATGGTATGGCTGATGTGACTCTGAGTGTTTAACCATGCATCCTAAATGTTCCTATCACATAGCTGTTTAGTTTTTTGAATATGGATTTATGTATAAGGTGGTTTAGAGTAATTGTCATGACATCAATTGGTTACTGAAGGCATTTGTTTAACATGTTATCTGTATGTAACTACTGCCTTTTCCTTCTTGTGTAACTCTTGTTTTAATTTGGGATGAGAAAGACTGTGGGAACTTGCCAGCGTCAAGAAAGAAGAATAAATGTCTGTTTGTCAAGGGCGGTCATAATTTAGTAGAGTAGTCCCAGTGTCTCAGCAGATTACACTGAAACCATAGGTTCTGTTCGGATTCATTTCATTCTAACTTTCTACTTTCCCTCTCCACCTCTATCCTCTCACTACCATAATGCTCACTTTAGAAAACAACCGTCTTTGTGTTGGGTCCCGGTGCATAATTCCTTGTCTGATTATGGAATCTGTCCTCCACCACCACAAATGAAGCATAGGGTGTCCCAACACCTGTAAATAATCCACTGGATAGTAGTGGGAAAATTCAATAATCAGACCAACAAGGAAACAAAGCACTGGACTCATCAAAGAGTCAAACCTGAGTTTAGGGAGAAGACAACAGATGTCGTTGGAGGGAGGGGAGAAGCAAGAATGCCAAGGAGAATTAGGAGTCTTAGAGCCAGGGGAGAAGTGGGAAGGCCACTGAGCAAAGTGGGAGAGAAACAAGCACACTCCCAGTGACATGTACTGCCATCCACCACCAGCCAATGACATGTTCCCACCACTGACATGCAGTGACACATTCCCCTTACCCATCCACATCCTAACCCCCGGACAGTGACATATGTTTCCTACCCATGCCTCAGTCTTTGGCATTACTTGTGCCTATGTGGTTTTGTTCAACCCCTACCAAGTACCCAACTTTGAACTGAATAAAAACCTTTCCTGATCATAAAACCCTGTGAGAGTCAGTTCATTGGTTCAGGTTTCCAAAGGGATTCTTTAGGAGGAGGAGTCTTTAAGAAGATAAATGCACTCCAACCTGAATCCATTCACCACCTGCCAAAATCCACCTAGTAGACTGCTACCCCTCCCCCACCCCTAATACAATCCAAAAGAATATGTTCCAATTTGGTGTTCCTACATTGAACCATCCTATGTTCGAATGCAATGATCTTGGAATTACTGGACCCGCAGAAGGGCAGGCTCTGCTGCTATCCCTTCTACTGTCATCAATATATTTACTAACATCAAAAAATCATGAGGGAAATAATGGGGTGAATAAGGAGAAATGAGATTCAAGGGATAAGGATTTTTTTTTTAATTTCTTTCCTATGTTGGGGTTGTTAGGGTGGTGAAAGGAAGGCAACCATAAATCTACACTTTTTTTTAGAAGAGGTATATAAAATTTAAATTTTGCAAATGACTCCCTTTTTGTAAAGCAGGGGAGGAAATAAACATCTGAATTCAATAACTGTAGTTAGTGGTTTTCTTATAACATTATATTATGCTTCAGTTAATTTTATTGACAAACCTGTTAGGAGCTCAAGTCCCATTTACTCAGGACAGAGACTATGCACTTTTTTGTGTTTGAACATCCTCTTGAACATTGTAGGAGCAATAGTAACAACAAATTAATCTCTGGTGAAACTCTACTGAAGCCCACTGATATACACCAGGGATGAATTTGACCATTTACATTAAAACATGTTCATAACAAAATGCACACAAATAAACTAAAAAGCAGGCTACTATTTATATAAAACACAGATTCTGCTGCATGTCAATTAACTTACTAAGTGACTGATGTACATGCTGAAGAAACTGTACGTGTTGAAACTTTCCATTTAATTATAAAAAGTGAAAAGAGCTTTACGCTGGAGCACTGCCAGTTTAACCTCATTCTCTAGTTTGCAAGAGAGATGGAGGAGTAATCAAAACTGAGGTTATATTGCCTTTTTCTTTCTTCCTCCTCCCACTCTCAAAAATGCATTGTTTCTGTGACAGAATCTTCATGGTACCTAAGCATTCCAGAAACATGGAGCTCCCAGCTGGCTTACATTCCACTGATTTATCTCTGATTAGCTAAGTCCCTCCTGCTATATTCTCCATCCCAGCCTGATCTAGCAGTGCACACAAATGTTAAATTAACCTACTTTGAAGAACTGGCTAAAGTTTGAGAAAATTCAAAGCTTCTTAAAAATAGGGTTACAAGTGTTTTCTTGCTAGGAAAGGAACAGTGGAAGAGTTGCTGTTCAAGCAGCTACCTGCTGAGCTGTCTATTCACAAATCAACATATTCTGGTAATTTCATTCAATGGACAGGCTCCAGGCAGGGAATCAGGAGATTCTGGATTCTGTTCCCGTCTCTACCCTGGCCTACTGTGTAAACTTAGGCATTTCACTTCCATATCTGTATTTGTAAAGCACTTTGAGATCTACTGGTGTTGGGCTATATAAGAGCTAGGTATTGTCTCTCAATGGCAATCAAAGAGTAAAATTCCACATGTAGATATTTGCAGGTTCAAAGCAGGGTTTAAATTCAGTCGGAGCTGCCCAGAGCAGAGCTCCAGTAAATATTTTCAAACCCGCCAGATCCTCGGCGCATCCTGTGAGTAGAAGCCCAGAGCCCGGCACACCCTAAGGGGCTGAAGCCCCGTGGCTCCAGGAAATACTCGGGGAGAATTTAAGACCTGGCTCAAAGCATAATGGTCTAATCTTGTGAGCCTGTACATGTTTATCCCCTACATTTAGATATAATATAGCAAAAGATGGACAGACAACTTAGTGCAGTGGGGAGAGAATGACAAAGATCAAGTGAGAGAAGTTCATTTTGATGTCTCTTCTTCCAACACCTATATCCCATTCTGACATCAACGTTGCTCCTCCACTATACATACATGCATGCACACTTCTGGAGCACAGATGGTCAAACAGCAGGCAGGGCAGCCCCTTCTCTCAGGAATCTCAGCCCAACACCAGTGCCTGGTTACCAGGGAGCAACACTGCCCCAAGAATTGACTCTGATATCAGAGGACAAAAGCAGAGAACAAACCCTGCTGCTGCTCACACAACTCCCTCTCCCAGACCACTGGTTCTACAGAGAACTCTGCATAACAAAAAACTAATACTACACCAGGTCTTCCCAAGAATGAACATTTGCTCACACACTAAGTAAAAGAACTTGGAAGATTATGTGTAACAGTACCACCTTGTGACATCTGCCACAATAATAGGACTACTTTGGTTTGTTGAGTGTGCATCTCATTATTGACAGGTATCAGAGTAGCAGCCGTGTTAGTCTGTATCCGCAAAAAGAACAGGAGTACTTGTGGCACCTTAGAGACTAACAAACATCTCATTATTGTTTACTATTATTTGTTCTTCATAAATTAACTTTCCCCTTCCTTTCTTTTTCCCCCTCCTCTTCCTAGCTTTTCACTGTCACCTTCTTCTCTGTGCTGCTGCCTTTTGGTGAAAGGAAGGTGACTGGAGTAAAGACAAGGGTACATCAGGGCTTCCAAAAAGGCTTTCAACTATTATCTCCAAATTAGTTTTAAAACATTCCAATTATAATCTGGATCACCTTGAGATTGAATTTTCAATCTATTTATCATTTTTAAAAATAATTCTTGTTGATGCCCAGAGACACCAATCAAGATCTGGGTAGGTATTATACAAACACATAGGAAGACATACGCCAAGCCCTGAAAAGGTCACAACCTAAGGCTCCAATCCTACAGCAGTTAGCATGTGGGCAGTTGCTGCACCTGGGCAGAACCCCTTTGACTTCATTTGGGCCACATGTAGGCACAGGAATCTATTTGCACACTATGAATTGCAGGATTGGGACCTAAATAGACAAGACAGACAGATAAGAATACACAACATTTACAAAGCATTCAAGGTGCTGTTAGGCACATGTCCTGTTAGTTAACCTCTCCCACCCCCCACCCCTTTGCAAATAAAACATCTCCTCACCCTTGTCCAGGTGCCCCAGCCAGCATGTTCCACTGCCCATGCCCCTAAGCATTCTCTTCATCCCAAAGACAGTGGAGAGGGGCAAGGGCGAGGTGGGGCCATTCACACATTGATGAAATCAGAAATTTCCTGAAGCAAACTGCAGACCTCTGTTCTCCAGTCTCCTTTAGCTTAGGTGGGCTAACTAAATCCTTTCCAACAATCTACATAATAAAACAACATGAGATATAGCACTAATTCTCATGCCTGTAACATGTTATTCACACATGAAAGGTTTTTTGTTTTAATCTTTGAAAGAAGCCAGCATTGGTATTGCCAAATGCATTTCCATTAGCTGTCGTGAGAAAAAAAGACCATCCTGTGTGAAAGCTGTGCTGCCCTCCCTATTTGCCAGCTTCACTTTTAAACCCAGCCAAAACAAACTGTTTTCAAAGACAAAATAGACTATTCAATCCTTTGCCAGAGTCTGCCTTGTATCCAGTCTGTAAGGAACCCACCTGGTTTATCAAGTCTCCAAATTAGGTTTTATCATCTGTTCAGTACCTTTCAAGTATAATTTTCCCAGTAAGCTACCAATTATTCACTCAATTTTTTAAACCAACTTCTCCATCTCATTGCATTAAATTAGCTGATGCAAGCAATTAAAATAGAAACTTGTTAAAAACAAATCTTGAGCACTGAAAACATAGTCACTTAAAACAGATTATCATTTTAAAATATACCTTCAGAGCATTCATTATAGCTATTGTGAGGACTAAGAAAATCTTAAAACAATATGGGACAAATTTTGCTGTCCTTACTCAGCCTATAATCTGATGAAAGTTCTGTTAACATTATGGGGTGTGGAATGATTAAGAACTGCAGGTTTGACCCTTTGTGTTTGTATTCATATGAAGAATAAATAATAAGTCAGCTTTTTCATGCTTCTTATTCATGTGCCCCAGTAACGGTAGAACATATCACAAATTTAGTTACAACTGTGTGGTTAAAAATTAGAAATTCTTGAGTGAGTAGGAGTGGAAATCAATGGCATCTGTTTTATTCAATAAAGGATGAAGGTGGGGGGAAATACCGACAAATACAGCATTATTGAAATTATACATGAAATATTGCATTTTTCTTAAAAACCTAGTGACTTATAGTTGACCTTTAAAGTCTGAGTCAGACTTGATGAACAGTGCTCAGAAATAATGGATACTAAACTGATTCATAAGCTTAAAGTATGAAACCATGCAGGGACATCTCTGTATGTGTATCACCATACCTGCCTTCCTGAATATTATACACTTTCAGGCTGTACCGTAAAAAACACACTACAGTATGATCAATGAAGTTCTTACTATACGGTATATATATGTTCAGAAATCTAGTTCTCTCTATCTTATTAGACATCCTATCTTGTCCCAGCAATGTTGCCTTCTCAACTCAAATATTCAAGATTTTTATTTTAAGAATTTGGTAGATGTCTCTGAGGTTTAATTCAACTAATCTTACACCCACTATGTTCTAAGTATTTCTTAGTCTTAAATTCTTACATTCTTTTGAATTTTCAAAACAAAAGCTATTAAAAACATTCTTAGTAATACAGTGATCAGCATTTCAAATAAGTATTTGCTGCTGTGAAGTTACTTTATGTGTCAAAAACATAACCTGTAACTATGGAGTGGCACTAGAGAAAATTGCAAATCCTTCTGCAGAAAGAAGGGCAAGTTGCTGGTCATAACCATATACCAAAATACCAAGAAAAGTATTGAAGGAATTCATGTAGGATCCTGGCTTTCCACAAGAAAACAACAAAGTCTCCTCGATTTATTCTTACTGTTGTTTTTAACTAGAATTACACTGTCCAGTCCAGACACGTTAGCAGTTTTGTAAGTGTCCCATGTACAAGTATGTCTTTAGTCTTCACTGATTTATAAAACCAGCAGGTGAAAGGGTTATTTTGATCCAGTTACAGGTTAGCTGTTAACAGGGAAAATGTATGGTAGGGCAGGGCAAAATGGTTCAAAGAGTTAATAACTTGCCTGAACCTTTGCTCAACCCTCAGTCCTTTTTCTCTGATTTGGATCAGTTTAGATAAGGAGCCTCCTCCCACCTACATGACCATGGGCTCTGGCTCCCTGTCTAACTAGGTTTTTATAATGTTGTTCATCACTGTAGAATCTGGGTGCCATCCACAAGAAATAAACACAAATCTATGATTCCTTTAAATCTGTAACAGCCCCAACAATCCCTTCCCTTGTGATGGCATTCCAACAGGTCCCAGCTCCTTCCCCCCATAATAGTGTAACCCATATTAGAGAGTGGCTGAGAGCCACACAGGGTATTTTACAATCATGCCACCGCTCAGTGGTTTGAGCATTGGCCTGCTAAACCCAGGGTTGTGAGTTCAATCCTTGAGGGGGCCACTTGGGGATCTGGGGCAAAATCAGTACTTGGTCCTGCTAGTGAAGGCAGGGGGCTGGACTCGATGACCTTTCAAGGTCCCTTCCAGTTCTAGGAGATGGGATTAATTACTGCACAGGCTTCCTCAGCAGAGGAATCTGGGCTGCAGGCAGAGATGGGGGCAAAACTGGGGATGGGGAGGAGCTGGTCTAGGGGTGGAAAGGAAAAGACAGCAGAGTGGGCTGGGGCCGGAGAAGGTGGCACTGTGGAGTTGTGGCTGGGATTGGAGTTGGTATGGGGTCAGAGGAGGGGGCAGAGTGGAGCTGTGGCTGGGGTCAGAGCTGGTCTGAGGTCAGAGCAGGGGGCAGAGTGGAGCTGTGGCTGGGGGCAGAGCAGGGGGCAGTGGAGCTGCGGCTGGGGTTGGAGCTGGTCTGGGAGCGGAGAGGGAGTGAGGGCGGTGCTGGGCCTGGAGGCGGAGCAGGTCTGGTGGCGGAGTGGTGCTGGAAGTGTGGTGCTCCCTCCTCATCCCCTGTAGGGGCTGTCCTGGCCCCGCAGTGCACTCCACATTTTCAGAAGCTGGGAGAGTGCTTCCCAGGGCAGGCAGACGTACACAAAAACAAAAAGAGTGGCCTTGGCAGCAGGGGCTAGCTGCCCAATTATAATCCCACCCAACCTCTGGGCGTGTGCTCAGGTGGCTTGTTTGAGTTGCTGCCTGGGCCGCCGTGGCCACACTGCTATTTTTATCCCACTAGCTTTTGCACAGCTGGCACATAGCTGTCTACCCACGCTCCCGGCTGCTGTGTAGCATATCCACATGTTATACTGTCATCAGAGCTAATAGCTCTAGCAGGCTTTGGTAACCAAACACGTTAGAAACAGCTAACAGCCTTTTCAAAATTGGTTATTGTCTAATGGGAAGAAAGGTTGATTGTCAAAATATTGATTTTATTGACTACATTTAAAAGAGTGCACCGCTAGCACTGCAGCAAGTTCGGCAGAGTTCATTTACACCTTTCCTGCAACCACCCTACAGCATGCAGTACACTGCCACAGCGCTAATGCAAGGCGGGATTCTGACCTTTAGGCACAGTCCATAGGACAGGGGGATATGGCTCTGCTCCCCAGTGTGGGTGGGGGCAGCACCAAGCACCAAAATGCCTTGTGGGCGGGGACATAGGCTGCAAACCTGCTACTGCACCTCTTTGTAGAGTGGAACTTATTTACCTCTGGGCAGCCAACTAGCTCTTTTCTCCAATGTCTGTGAAGGTAAGATAGCTCTGCCACCACCTCTTATACTCCCTCTTTGGGGCAAGATGGACCAGCTCTGTGCTCCTCTGAGCCCAGGGACTGGAATTCTGCCTGCCCCTTAGCCAAGCAAAGGGGAGAGGAGGCTCCGTGCACCATCTCAACCACTATCCACCCACGCTGGGGCCAATCAGAATCTGGCCCACCATGCAGCAATGTATTGCAATACAGATTCAGTTGATTGGCTGCAGCTAGCAGCATGGATAGAGAATTCTCACTGTTGCCTTCTGTAGGTAGCACTGTTGAAAGGAGAGTTTAGAACAGTAAATATGACTCATGCTCATATCCCAGAGTGATGGGCTTGATTAAGATCAGTTACATTAGGTCCCAAACTGCAGTGGTAAACAATTATTCATTTTTACTTGAAGCTATGTAAGATTCCTTAGAACAAAAAGGGCCTCAAGAGAAGTATTTAAAAAAAAAAAAAAAAAAACAGGCACAGGGGGGAAAAAAAAAACTGATCAGCCATAGCTTCTTAGCTGCTTTCCACCTAAAGTGGCATCTGTTTATTAAACAATATCTGATGAACTTTTACACGAACTAAAATGCTGATTAATTACTTTATAATTTCCAGAAAGATGCCTAATGGCATTAAGAAGCTCTCTGACCTCAAGAAGAGAAAGTGAAATAGTTGCTTTATTAGCCACAAGACAGATTATATAAAACACATGATAAATATAAACAGAAGCACTTGGTACATCTGAAAACCCTCTCTGGAGAGAATGTTCACATCCTCCTTGGGAATCCCCACACCAAGTTTCAGAAAAAAGAATAACAGAAATACTATTTCTGTAAGTATGTTGAAAATCCACCTAAAGAATAGTGATATATCTTACAATATCCATCTCTGAATGGAAATTCAGAAAGGATAGTATATAAAAAAAGTCCCAGTTCTCTAAGCCTATGAAATGAAGAAATAGCAATTGGTAGTTCAAATGACAAAAAGGGCAAACTTAGCTGTCAGAGAATGAGTGAAAACCCCAGAATATTAAGCTTTCCTTATATCATAAAAACAATAAAATCTGAACTGGAAAGATCTTAGTTAGCTCGAGGTCAGGTCTTGCTCAACAATGTATGTTTCGCTATCAGCTTTGAAAAGTCAGCAGCTGGAGAAAAAGGATACACAGGCAAATGCGTCACAAAAGGGTCGTATCTGAACATTTTGAGTCTCAAGAGAGCAAGTCATGAACTTTTTCTTTTGTGCTTGGGGCTGTTAAGTTTAGCCTTTTCTTCAGAGCTGGTTACCTTGTATTTTTGCATATTATTTCTCCTTTCCTAATAACTTTTTAGGGTATGTCTACACCTCAGCTGGGAGTGAGCCTCCCAGCCTGGGTAGACAGACTCACACTAGTAGGACTTGAGCTAATGCGTTAAAAATACAGGTGTGGCCATTGTAGCTTGGGCTTGGAGCTCCGGCTCTCAAACCTAGGGAGTCAGGTGGGTTTGAAAGTTAGAGCTGCCCGGCTGGGAGGCTCACCTCCAGGGACAGGGCAGACATACTCACAGTTCTCCATTTGTTTCTTTGTTACATTAGTTCTGTTAACTGATTCTTTCACTTATTGGGCCACACGCTGCTTCAGCCTGAGTTATCCCATGATGAGGGCTGGAAACTTCACAAATTCCCACTCCCAGATTTTTCCTTCCTATCAGGGCTGACTCCAGGCACTAGTGCAGCAAGCAGGTTCTTGGGGTGGCACGTCCGGCTCTTCGGCGGCAATGCAGCGGCGAGTCCCTCGGTCCCTCTCAGAGGGAAGGATCTGCTGCTGAGTTGCCGCCGATGGCAGCTTTATTTTTCGCAGCTTGGGGCGGCAAAAATGCTGGAGCCAGCCTTGCTTCCTATCCATCTGTTTCACTGAGGCTTGGGGAGAATTTACTTTCTCCCATTCCTTCCTGAAACTAGGAGCCCCGATACCAGCGGATGGGTAAAGATCTCATGACAGATAAAGATAGCAGGAGCTTATGTGCAGAGAACTCAGTGTCTCCCCACAGCATCTTGAATTCCTCGCTTCCTCAGTTCCCCCACAGTACAGCAGCCAGGCTGCAGGCAAACTTCTCAGTGGTGGCTACATCCATCTGCCGGTACAACTTTCTAGTGTTCAATCTGCTCAGACTTGAGATGAGCAGACCACAGACAGCAGTTCCTTCCCAGGCTACAGCCAAAAGCTGAAGAGCCCAGGCCCACCAGAGAGACTCCTGCAGTGTCCAGGATTTGGAGAGAAGGCTATAACCAACTGTTGCTCTCCACTCCTTCCCATTGCCTACCAATTGCTCCCACCTGCACTGCATAGCAAAGGATCTCTGTAATTTTGTTGAACTTTCTCAGTAGAACTTGAGAACTCTAATAGAAGATGCAATAAAACTGCATCCACAAGCACCAAAGGAGGTCAGGAAAGACTTTTAAAAACACTAAACCAAATTCTATCTGAAAGTCCCTCAAACTGCATGACGAATAAGGTTCATTGCATATGGAGGATGCAAGACAAAAATATATCCATCTCACCCAGCAATGTGGTTTGAACTGTGCAAGATATGCCAGCTTTTCATAAACCTCTTCTTACAAACCTTCAAAAACTAGAGACAAACTGTAAACTTTACTAGGGACAAACAGCAGCATTGACCAAAGCTACCGTCCCAAATTAGATTTTTCCAACAGTAGAGGAAATCCTGACTTTAGAATGAGACTGGGATATCATCGTTACCGCAAAAACATAAAATCAGCCAAACTAAACTTGAACTAAAACAAATTTAAAACAATAATTGGAGGATTGTAGTAATTTTCCTTATGTAAAATGCTGGGAGACTGAACAATACAATCTTCTTTCACATAGTTTGCTGGCCAACCTGAAGAAATTACTTCCCTCTACATTAGAATTTGCTCAGATCCTATGGAGCTGCCCTTTCCAAATATGTCCAAAAACCTTGCATCAGAAGAATATTTGACTAACTCACCCTTGCAAGAACAGGGGTCACCTTTTCCCCTATCCCTGTGTGTGTGAGAAAGAGAGCAAGAAATAGATCTTTAGGTAGAGCATTAGCAGAAGAGACACTGCATTTGCAATTCGAATCTCCTAGCAGTTGGACTTGGTGAGGGCTGGCAGAAAGGACTATGTACATTTCTGCATAACCCTCAAACTATTAGGAGTTTTAGTATTACTTTTAGAAAAAGCCCTAATTTCAGATTTACTGAGGGACTTGTTTAATCTTTGTAATCTCAATTCTAATGGATTATACACCAGAAAGGGAGATTTTTTTCTCTCTCTGCAAAGGGAAGTACAGCCCTTGCCTCCAGTGTCCCAGGGGCAATTTTGCTGAATTGTCCTTAACTTACTAATAAATCCTCTGAATCAATGTATGTGCAATTCTCCCAGGGAGTCAAACAAAAATATTTTTTTAATTAAATAAGATTGACTGTTTCAGCCACATCCTGAAACAGTGTTTTTTTAACGGGAGGCAGACACACAGTTGATAGGAATCTCATATCTCTTGAATTACAGTTGCCTATTTTAAGAGCTTAAAGTACATTGGGTGGGTCCAATTTACAGACCCAGGAAAAATGTTTTCCCACATTCAAGGTAGGTCACTGGTGGACCACCCAGGCAAAGTGCAATGCCTTGATTTTCATTGATTATGACTTATTTCCTTGGTCTGAAAACAGAGTAACAAGGACCTGAGTCTCCTCCCTCACAATAGGCCCATGCTCAGCGTTGAGACTCAGAGGGAGGAAGCTGAGAGTTCTCACCAGATGTCCTAACTCCCAAAGATGGCCTAGGTCACCTCCGGAGGGAACCACTCTTAGAGCACTGTTCCAGCTCTTTGTGTGAGGGCCTCCCACAATGAGAGTTGGAGAGCAAACCCCCACCGCCCCCTCCACACCCACATACACAGCTCCTCGTGATGGAGGAGCGCAGGGGAAAAAGGACAAAAGCTGCAAGAGAAGAAGAGAAAGGAGGGAGTGAGGGACAGAGGAAAAGGGAAAACAAAAAGGAGAAACCCCAATGTCCCCAGGGATTCCAAGGGAGAAAGTCCTAGATGGGGAATAAAATTCTGCTACCTCAATCTAGTGTTTTCCATGCCTAGAATTCAGCCGGCACCTGATGGATCAGACTGAACAGGTTCCAAACCTCTTGGAGGCTCTTACCTTCTAAAGAGGGATGTCTGTTTTCTAGCAAAATCAGTCAAAGAAAAAGAGAAAACTCCAAAGAAGGTCCTCCTCACGCTCACATATCTAAAAATAAATTCTCTCTCAATCCTTAAGCAGAGACCTCGAGAAGGAGACTTGCTGAGGCAAAGCCACAGGGGTCTCTGAGGTTGCCCCCGTCTTGCACCCCTGTCCTGCCTGGCTGATGTCAGGGTCTCTCTGTGAGATCATCGCCTTCCCACCACCTTTGTCCAATAAGCTGCGGGCCTGCAAAAGGCCCTTGTGATGTCACTGCCACACCCGCCCCTCCCCTGCAGTGCTGATGTCCTGCCCCTGGCCAGCCACATTGCATGCTTGAGCTGCTTCCCTTGAATCACTCCACTCAATGACTCTTCATTCTGGGGATCAAGCCTCCTACACAGTAAAACATCAGAGGCTGCTCCCTAGGCTATCCTGTCCGGCCAGCCAGAGCACTCCTTCAGTTCCGCTGGGGCTGGGCCAGGCAACTTGATCCTTTGTGCACTGCTTCCTGCGTCAGGGCTCTATGATCTACTGTCATAAGGAAAAGGGATGGTCTGTGGCTGTTGGGGGGAGGGGCCAGTCAGGATTCTTGGAAACAGCTCACTCTGACCCCTGCCTCTCCCTCCTCCTTTAGTTTACATGCCCAATGTGTCCCTCACTGCTGGATCTTATTTCCTCCAGGAAACAGCAGAGCAGAGGTGGCTCACAGCTGCTGCTCCGGCTGGGGTAAAAAAAAAAAAAAGTACTAAAGCTGCAACGGTAGGCAGCAGAGCGTGGAGGGAGGGTGAGGAAGGGCTCAGGAAGTAGGAGGGACAGGAAGGGAACCTCAGTAGGAGAGAATAAAGGTGGGAGCCAAGTTTTGCCAGTTCTGTATCTCATCTTAGAACCTACAGAATGAGTGTGTAGAACACCCCCCGACCTATGCAGCCCTAGAGTGCACAGGATTTTATGATAGCAGCTGGGTGAGCAGAGTCTGCTAGACCTGTTAAACCCTCACCAGACAAACACAAAGGGGTATGAATATTAGGGTGATAAATATAAGGCTTCAGGAATCTGGATAAGGTGGCAGGAACTGAAGGAAGCATATGAATGAGGACAGGGTTTGGCAGGGAGGAGACTTCAAAAGGTTCAGATGAGCAGTCAGTTCTTTGGGGTTTGTCCAAAATAGAACATCTGAAGTTTGCCCATAACTAAAACTCTTATTTATGCCACTAATTAAATGGAGGAAGCTGACTTCAACATACAAAACAAATGGGCAAAGCAGATGCAGTCCCAACTATACAGATTGTTGTGGCTGTGTTGTCTCTTCAATAGAAGAAAAGGTTGAATGACCATAAAGTGCCAAGAAAAAAAATATTTTGGCAAGTTTTTGCTTTTAAAGGAAACACCTGGACATGTTGGACATTAGTTCAGTCTGTGTAATGAACAATACAAACTTAAATAAGTCTGCAAGAATTACATTTAAATATTATTTTACTACTGTTATCTCATTCAGACTTAAAATGCTAATTCTTAGTTAATGACTCTCAGCAAGTGCTTGATTCTTACAGAGAACTTCAATATTAAAATCATTTGAATGGACTCCCAATAGCTTGATTGTCAAGATATTTTACAAATTTATTAACTCTGAATACTCTTCACGACATTCAGAAAAGTTGTGCTCGTCAGAGAGTTACTGTAGTAAGTGTACCTACAGCAAGAGACTGCATGGTTCTTAAATTCAGAGGATGAGAGAGAGATTGATACGACTCTTACTCTTTTATGAGGAGGGTAGAATTAAGATTAAAACCACTCTTGATTTTCCTCAATTGTTCCAGCATTTTTCATTGCTCTCATCACTTGGTGTCTGTTAGCGTTTACTGTGTTCTGGCTGCAGACTGAATCCTATGACCTGACAAAACAGAGGTGGTTTTTAAGCAGTCCAAGAGCTTCCCTCCTCACCTATCTATTCTTAGTATTATTTGTATTACATGATTCACTTGCATCAATTTTTCATTTTACTTATTTTTTATAGATTTATGTAACAAAAAACCCAGACATAATTTAAAAAATACATTAACAAAATACAAACCTGAAAATATGCAAATCAATCAGGCCTCCAACAATACCCCTCTTAACCCACAATGAGCAGCATTATCAGGCCCAAAAACCTAGGTAAAAAGACACGTCTTGAAGCATGCCTTGAAGGTCAACTAATACTGTTTATTTTGGACCAAGGAACAAGTGATCTTCAAAGCTGAGGGCCTCTCATACAAAATGACCTGCTGGATTTAATTTTTTTCTGTAAAATAATCACCTGGCAGATTTAAAATCATATTCAATGAAGAAAACTGGATCGTCTTTCAAAGGTGCAATCCACAATATGCAAGTAACTGGGGCCAAATTTTCAAACTAGTTTCAACCATATCCAACATTTTGAGCGCAAAACATTGGACGTCCTAGTTTCTGTGTGGCACGCAAATCTAATTTGAGACTGCTGAGGCGGGGCAAATTTTGCAATGTGGATATGTCTCCACCAGGAGACAGACTGACGCTATCATCATTTCATGCTTCATAGGCTAGACCGCCATCAGACGGTAATAGTTATTGTTACTTCATCTTTATCCATGTGAAAACATCAAAATGATCCATTCTGGGCCAAATGACCGAAACCCGTTGAGACTGCCAAGAAGGTGCAAACATACCATCATCTCCCACTCCTGCCAATTCTATGGAAGACATATTTTTCTGTATTTTGGGCTGGTTGTTTTGAAAGAGGGAGGAATGTGGCAGAACTGGGAGTGAGCGTGGCCTGTGGAGAGCCATGTCCTGCAACATCACCACACCGTAAATCACAGGGATTGCCCAGCGTATGAGAAGACCGACAGTGTTAACATTGTCCTTTGCACAGGCCATCAATGTGCTATCATGTGGGGTTTTGGGCCAGGTATGGTCAGAGAATCAATAGGAGCACGCCATGTTGCCATGGGAGAGAGACCTAGATAACAACACAGGCGTCTGTATTCATGTCCTGGGCCTCTGCACTGGCTACTAGATCTTCAAGATTTCCCTGCTTGGGACCTCTGTCAGTTTAGAGAACACACAAAGCCACTCTCCTCTTTCCTCTTGTGCTCCTTCAACAGAATTAGGTGCATAGGAATCTTGACAAGAGGAAGATTCCAAATGTTGGGCCCTGTAGTGGGCATGAAGGAAAAAGAATAGTGGTATATGGAAATACACACAAAATGTGAATTGTTATTCACAATTTCTACACTTTTTGCCTGCTCTGTTACTGAAAATACTAAATATCACTTTGAGTGCAACATACAGGTGTAATTTTATTTCCAGCTATCTAATGCCAAATGTTAGAAAAGCTTAGAGGTCTTTAAAAACAATTTTATTTCTTGCACCTTAAGGAGGCCAGCTGTGTTAAATGACAACTCCTTTGCAAAGCCAGTCCTTCTAATCAATGGTTTTAACATTTAATGTTGTTCTGTCTGGAGGCAAAATAAAGGTTTAAAAAGTCAGATGGTCTCTGGCCATGGCAATTATCTCCTATTGGAGAGACAAGGTGGATAAGAGAATGTCTTTTATTGGGTCAACTTCTCTTGCCAACAGAAGTTGCTCCAATAAAAGATATTGCCTCACCAACCTTGCCTCATTAAAATACATTAATTTAAAAAATATATTTATAGTCTACCAAGAACTTTTCTATGCAATCAAAGTGAGAATCCTGAAAATACAGGGAATACTATTTATCTCAGCTGTTTAAAGTTGAAGTCATTGAAACTTGAACAAGATAACACAGCACTTCTACAACTGTTTCCAACTGAGTCTCAAAGCGCAGCACAAATATTAACTGATTAATATCACAATATCCAGAGTAAGTTTTGTTAACCCCATTTTACAGATAGAAACTGAGGCCCAGAGAAGATAGTGACTTGGGTCACTAGGTCCTATCTAATTTAAATATTACCCTACAGTATGCAAGTGTGTGAAAGGCATTCATTAGGTGGTCTGTGGACTGTATTTACTAGCTGTGGTGTAAAATCTAAATGGCTAGATTGTGGCCAGCCCTGTCTAGGCAGGCAATGGAGGCATGAGGGATGGTGCAAGGAGTTCTCCTCTCTTCCTGCTGGAGCTGCTTGCAATCATAGTCTTTCCCTTCCCTGAACAAAAGGGCTGCTTGAGCCTGGGGCCAAAGTACAGCTAGCCTCCACAAAGAGACAGGGAGGGGTGAGGGCAGAATTTGATGCCATGGCTATATTAGCACTTATGTTGGCAAAACATTTGTTACTCAGGGGTCTGGAGAAAAAAAAAAAAACAACCCACTCCAGAGTGACACACATTTTGCCAGCATAAGTGCTCGTGTGTAGCATGCTATGTCAGCGGGAGAGGCTCTCCAACCGCCATAGCTATCGCCTTTCATTGAACTGGTTTTATGTCGACGGGAGAGCTCTCTCGCATCAGCATAAGACGGCTATACGAATGCTCTTACAGCGACACAGCTATATTGGTACAGCTGTGCCACCGTAAGAGCGTAAGTGTAGATATGGCCTGAGTATACACTACTGGTTCTCAACCCGCGGACCGCATGCAGCCCGATTAGCACACAGCTGCGGCCCAGCTCAGCTGTGTGCTGAAGGCCAGCCCACGTGCCGGGGTCCACCAGGTTCCCGGCTGCCTGGCGTGGAGGGTTCCGGGCTGCCCGGTGGGGGCAGGGCTGCCAGCCTGCCCAGCATGCCGGGAGTCTGAGGCTCTTGGCCGGTCCTGCGCTGTCAGGAGCCCAGGGCAGCCATGTGGCAGGGGTTCGTAGTGGGGTCCAGGGCAGCTGGCCAGCCCCATAGGGTCCGAGGTCAGGCTCTGGGCTGCCGGTGCCCTGCCAACCAGGTAATACATTGTGGGCTGCATATGAGTCCCACAATGTGTATGTAATAAGTCGAGAACCACGGGTCTACACCCTTTACACTGGCTAGGTGATCCAGTACAGTGCAGGGGAACAAACACTGAAGCCTTTCAAAGAGCCACATGCTGCTCTTGTTTACACTGCAATAAAACTGTAGTAATTCCATTTAAGTCAAAACAGTTAGTTCATATTTGCACTGTTGTAAAAGAAACCAGAATGTTTTGCCAAAGAAGTAGAACACAGGCTGCTCAGACAATACATTCCCAAGTGCTCCTTGATACACTGGGCCTTCCTCAGAGGTCCCAAGTCCCCAAGAACAGCCACACTGGAACTTTGTCAGTAAAACTTTTGTCGTTCAGGGGTGTTAAAAAACACCCACCCTGAATGACAAAAGTTTTACTGACTAAAGTGCTAGTGTGATTAGCGCTTTGTCGGCAGGAGTGCTCTCCTACAAAGCTGCTGCCACTCGTTGGGGGTGGAAGTTTTTTGTCAGTGGGACAGCTCTGTCCTGCTGATGAGCAGCAGCTACCCTCTGCACCTTTTAGCAGAACAGGTGTGTCGCTAAAAGGTGGGTAGTGTAGACAGAGCCTTACAGTCCAAATTTATCCCAAAGAGTTCATCATGATGCTATAATTTTTGCTGGCAATAAAATAATTTGAAAGCCTTTAAAACAGACAAAGCAGTTTAATCTTGAGATCATACTTGCCAAAGGAAAGGTCCCCGAGCCAAAAGAAATACAAGGTTTGATTTCTGCTTTGTTCTTTAAAAAAAAAATAGAAACAACATTAAAATACATTTTGGCACATTCAAAAAAATGGCTAAAGATAAAGCCTACATTTTAAAGATTTTAATTTTTTTTTAAATATACATTTTAAACGTTTGCTTGATCATTTTACCATATTATATGCACAAGTAAATTAAATTTCTGAAAATATCTATTCAAGGTACAGTATTACTAGCAGTATCAGTTTCAAACAACCAAAATATAATTTTTAAAAGATAAAATTAGATTTATATCTACTGTCCTTTGTTTGACCTACCTAATCTTACTGTTAAGGGAGAACAAAGGTTACTTTTACCTGGTGAAGAAGCAACAAAAATAGAACTCCATTTCATATCAAAATCTTAATCATACTTGCAAACATCCACTCACTACAAAAGGATATCTAAAGGACTGTAGATCATTGGGCATTAGGAACAAAGTTGTGCCCACCTGTTGATTCAAGCCCAAAGTCAAATGAGCTGTTAATGATTTTTGTCTTTGTCTGGCATCCTTTAAGCTCAACAAGAAATAAAGTATTCAGTAGATAGATACTTCAAGCAAAATTAATATTATTTGTTGTGTCACATACAGAAAGTGCTAAACCAAATTTTTAACCAGGCGCACAAAGACTAAAACCATTGGACTATAAAGTGCTAGTCTGAATGCATTTCTTACTTTGGGAGACAACAATAGATTGACATGTCAAGCTGACTAAATGTTATCTCTCCCATTGTGTACCTGACTGAGGTCAAAGCTGCTGAACTTTGCTGTGACCCATTGGAAACATTCCACATATGCTTTAAAATCCTAATGTACTGAACATTTGGCTAGTGTATAAAAAAGTTTACAATTCAGAAACCGGTGGATTTTTCCATATAACGTTATATAGCAAGAAGAATACACATTGGGTCAGATGGTGAGAGAAGTTACAAACTTAGTGGGTTCCTTCCAACAAATGTTGACTGTGAATGTTAATTTGGTTTCAGCTTTACAGCCTAAGCAGTAACACAGCATCACAGTAAATAAGTAAACAATGAACATTTATTGTGGTAATTGTGCTTTGATATAATCATAATCAGCTAACATTAGGCAAATTATGTATTAATAGAACTTATTACAAAGCATCCTCATGAGACAGATATTGCAATGCATATATCTGTACTACAATATGCTCACAAGACCCAAACCTACTGATATATATTTTAAACTTCCCTTTTAGAACATACAAAATGCTTGTATCCTAAGAACATTATCATTGTTTCTAAATGAATATTACTTCAGATATTATCTTGATTAACACATCTGATTTATAAGCTTTAAAATCATGCAGTTTCCCCTCTCTGTAACTGCAAATGTTTTAATGCACTTTTATTCTGAATTAACTACATTAAACTATCTAGTGTGATTTGAAGTATTGCTGAGTAGTAGATGACTTGCCAAATGGAACACTCTCAATTTAACTTTCTCAGTAAAAGCTGAATCAAAGACAAGTCAACACTCTTAACAATTCACATAAAAACACAAAGCAGCTTCTGTCACTTTTATCTGACACTGAAAAGATTGTTTTGTTTTACTAAGCCATGCCCATTCTTTAAGCCAACAGACATTCCTACATATAAGCCACTGCCTATATTCTTAAGACAATAAATTCCATTTCTCCATAGCGAGAAGCAGTTTGTTGAGTTCATTTTACACAATTCTGAGCTGAAGAACAATTTATCACCACTGCCTGAGTTAGCAGATGAGAAAGAGTTAAAACCGTCTTATTTTCACATATATTGCTTTCTCCCATGTAGCTAACCTAAAGGCACCGAGTTACTCTTTATCCAAATGTATATTTATTTGTCATATATATTCAAAAAGATTTAGACAGGTTTGTCTACATTTACCGGATTGCAATGGGAGTGGAAAACTGAACTTGTAAAATATAAAACTTCTGGATTATTTTTCCAAAATAATTAGAAAACTGTTACTGATGTCAATAAACATAACATTTTATTGTAACGTACTTTTTATGACCATACACATTATTACTATTCTGCCTGCTTCTGTGTTCAACGTACCTTTATGCTCAGATAATTATCACCTCTTGTCTTCGGAGCTGTAGCTCGGTGATTCATGTTGACACTTCCTCTGTTCTGAATTCAATGTAAAAAATGATTCCATAAAATCCACTTTGTCAAGACAATGCAAACTGTACAGAAGTCCATGTCATCCTAATAATTTCACTTGACATTTTTTCTAGCTTTCCTTCTCCTCTTTTGCATGTGATTTTACACACAGTAAATGTTCTCAGGAAACATTCTTCCCTGCCACTTGTCAGACCGTGAGAACAGAGAGTGTCCACTTCCAAACAGTACAAGTTGCTCTCCCACTGCTTCATTATGCATGCTGATGTAACTTCCTCTATCAGTGCAAAACAGAGTGCCTCCCTCCAAAAACATGAAACAATAGCTGCTCTCACTTAAGTGCCCTGCAGGAATCCAAAGGATCATCATGCTTCCCTTTTCATATTAAAAACAAAACTCCACTTCAAGCTGAAATTGCAAACCTTCTCCCATCAGAAAAGGAAGCTTCTCCAACACCTAACCTAAAACACTGGTAAACCTGCAAAAATACCTAGCAACTAATTTGTAAGTTATCTGATTCAAAAACCTAAGAACTAGACTTTCTGTAATAAGAGCCTATTAGAGGCAATTCTATTATCTTGAATCTGAGGACCTCGGGCAGCTAATAGAAATCAAGGTATGAGTATTTTTCATTTCACATTCTCTTCAGATTACAATGGCTTTAGGCAACTGTTGCTGATGATGAAAAACACAGATGCACACCTAAATTAGGTAGGGCTGTTCACTTATCAGAGCAAATAAACTTTAGAAAGGGCTCTTTGAGGATTAAATACTTGCTGCGGTGCTCAAAGAATTTACTAGTGGGATGTATCAGAAAATCATGTAAAGCATGCAGTGTAATTTTAAAAGCACGTACTGACTTTTAGGAATAGCTACAAACATCTCTAGAGTCAGTGTTTCATTCTCTATAATCAGCAGTGACTTTATACAAGTAAATGTAGATGCTAGTGCCTTCTGTTACCATTTTTAGCCTCTTGTGAACGTTTTTAGGGTCTAGATATGCAGCTTGCCACTTTTAAAACAAGCACCACTCATCCAAACAACTAAAAGCAATATGACATGACTTTGTATATAAAATAAGAATTACCTCATATTTATACCACAGATGATAGCTACCTCAGGAATACCTTTGTGCCAGATAATGCTCAGCTGTTCTATGTGGGTTGGGGAAGCAAAGTGTTCCCTGTTGAGTCCCAGCACAATAAATATCTGGGCACGATTTCAGTCCAGTGTAGAGACTGCTCCCTGGTGCCCGGGACATCCCAAAAGAGGATAAGGAAGAGGTGGGACCATGGTCCCATCCTCAATGCAAAGGCCAGGCATACAGGGGAAAGCAGGCTGCACTCATTGAAGGGCTTAGTAGCACGTGTGCTCCTCCAGCAGGAAGCAGATTTCCTCCTGGATCTCCACTTGGGGCAGGTGCAGAATGGCACAGCCCGATATGATTAAACACAGTTTCTATCAACTTGCCTTGATAATGCACCTGCGCAAACACCAGGGAAAGCAGTTGGATTGCTTTGTATAAATCATTTCTGGGCAGGGTTGCTTCTGGAATACATCATCATCATCAGATGTCAGGTAAATACATGTTAAAGAGACAACTGACAAGTATTTGAACAAGCATTACTCTGCTAATACTTTGGTCTCCTATGCTACAATAATTGCATGCACGTTTAAATTACTGTACTGTAACTGAGATAAATGAGAGGCAGGGAGTGCACAGCTAAACTCACTGCTAAATGGGACATTGTTAAAATATAGCAACAGTCATTTGGTGAATTTGTGAGACTCCAGGTAGCATCCATAGATGTTACGAAAGTAACTGAAGGAAGAACCAACCTTAAATTCTTACAAAGTCAATTTTATAATTCTTTTTATACACCCAGCACTTTACAAACACATACAGTAAGATGACAAGCTCTGTGCCCAAGGAGGGGGCGGCTGGGAAGGATCGCGGGACAGGGGCCTGATGGTGATGTCCGGAGGACCAGGGATGAGGGGAGGGCAGGGCAGAGAGCACCCTCTCTCAGGACCCACTAAAGGAAAGCCCTAGAGGCTATAAGATTGCCCTTATCTCTTTGAGTATATGGCAGAGGACATGAGGGGTGGAGAGCCCCATGCGGTGGCTGAGCACCAGGGGGTCCAACCAGTTCCTCTGGTCATAGTCCAGAAAGTCTCCGATCCTGGCAGTACCCGCCAAGACTAACCTCCGGCACACCAACGGGGACTCTGCCACCTGCACAGTGAGATAGGGGCTTGTGTAGCAGGGGCTCCATGAGGAGGTCCTACCCCTCGGCAGCCGCCATGGAGACTAGCTTCCAGGTCCTGAGGAGATCCTGGTAGAAGACCAGCAGCTCGGAGAGGTCTTGTGAAAGACCCATTGGATGGAGGTAGAAGGGTTGCCAGTCGTATAGGAGCCCTCAGAGGCAGAGGAGGAAGGCATGCGCCAGCGCGCTCCATGCCTGACTACCTGCACCTTAAAGGAGTCTCTGCAGGGCCTGGAGGCGGAAGACATGGCCCTAATTGCAGCCCTAGCATAGACAGGGTATACAGACAGAAGGAGTTTTTCTGTTGGTATAGCCTTAGTTAAAATCAGTACAATTTTTGTTGGTAGACAAGGCCTTAGGCTGAAAACTTTTTGGGTCAAGGACTGCCTATTTATTATATGTGCGCACAGCTCCTCACACATTGGATCCTGATTGGGGCCTCTAGGCTCTACCACAATATTAATAATAATAATTTATGGGATTAAGCCCCTTTTTTATGAAAAGGTGAGGTGCAGTTCAGACACACCAATAAACTGTAACTGGAAATTTTAGCGGCTCTGCCCCATTCCTTTAAGTAGATTACCAAACTGACAGAATTTTTCTTTTTAAAAGTAGTTACAACACAGTATCAATAATTAACTTTCTACACAAAATGTATCTGGAAACTTCCATTTTGTTCTTCAGTTCCCTCTCCGTTATCTCACAGCACAGTAACCTTGTCCTTCTAGACCAGCAGTTCTCAAACTGTGGGTCAGGACTCCAAAGTGGATCACGACCCCATTTTAACAGGGTCACCACCAGTGTTCCCTCTAATTTTGTATGTCCACGTGTGGAATGAATTTTGTTATGTGCACCAATATGGAGGCAACGTGTGACACACCGCCTTCATATTGGTGCACATAACAAAATTCATGTGGTGGTGGTGGTGGTGGGGGGCGGCCGAGAGGTTTGGAGTGTGGGAGGGGGCTCAGGGCTGGGGCAGAGGGTTGGGGTACAGGGGTGTGTGGGCTCTGGGGTGGGGCCAGGGACGAGGGATTGGGGATGCAGGCTCCCGCGGGGCTGCGGCAGAGAGAGAGAGGACTCCCGCCTCCCCGCCCAGCCCCCTCTCATTGCAGCAGCACAGGGCCAGGGGAAGAGACGCCTCTCCTTGGTGGCAGCTCCAACGGGGCTGAGCTGAGCCAGGGGAGGGGCTCCTCTTCCCCGGCAAATCTGGGGTAGGTCCGCGCTGGGACCGGTGGGGGGGGGAAAAGGGGGAGGGCACACCTCTCCTCCACTGAGGCAGCCCTGTGCTGGAGGAGAGGCATCCCTCCCCGCCGCAGCCCTGACCCCCTGCGCGGGGCTTAATAGGCAGCTGTGCGGCCGTGCAGCTTAGAGGGAACTTAGGTCACCAGAGCTGGCTTTAGACTTGCTGGGGCCCAGGGCCGAAACCTGAGCCCAACTCTGAGCCCAGGCAGCGGGGCTCAGGCTTCGGCTTGAGCCCAGGGCAGCGGGATTCAGGTTACAGGTCCTCCTGCCCAGAGCTGAAGCCCTTGGGCTTCGGCCCCAGCCGCTCAGGGCGGTGGGGCTCAGGTGGACTCAGGCTTTGGTCCCCCCCTTCTGGGGTCATATAGTAATTTTTGTTGTCAGAAGGGGGTCACGGTGCAATGAAGTTTGAGAACCCCTGGTCTAGACACACTGGTTCATTTGCACAAGATTGATGCAAGGTACTCACACCTTGAAAAGCTAAGTGCCATTCCTAATGCTCCCAGGACCCAGTCCCAGCCAGCCCAAGGAGCAAAACCACTGAGCTCAGGACTTGCACTTTAATCCTCTTGAAGGCAGCATGATGTGCTGCTCTCAGGCCTTAGATTACCCCATAGCACCGAAGTTAAGTCAACCTAACCCCTGGTCAATGGAAGAATTATTCTGTTAACTAGCTACTGCCACTCAGAGAGGTGGGCATCTACATCTATGGAAAAATCCCTTCTGTCAATGTAGGAAGCGTCTACGCTACCGTGTTACAGTAGCATAGCTGCAGCAGTGCAGCTGTGCCAGTCTAGCGCTAGTCATTCAGACATAGCTTGAGACTGCCTGGACCTATTTTTTAGCACTCAGTATCTCCACTATTTAAAAAAAAAAAAAAGTTTTAGTTGCAAAATGTCACTATAAAAATATAGGTGCCTTTTCATGACAGACACATCAACAAAGAAATCAGAACAAACATTACTTTTTTAATTAAAAGAAAATGCTCATTGGGAAGATACCTTGCATGCCGCCTTTTTAGCTAGGAACACACTTAGCTTAAATAAGTTATAAACCCCTGAAAATATGATGATGTGATTATATTTAAAAAGCACTAGAAGAGGCTATTATAGGAGGAGAAGTAGCAGTCCCTTCATTATGGTGGATTTATACTTTTCATTAAATGCTTCTCATTATAAAAAACGTCCAACTTTTTTTTGTTTTTGAATAGCTCTAATGTCTCCCTGATTTGCAATAGGATTTTGAAATTTAGTAGGAGGATAGTTCTGGGTTTAGAGAGGGTTCTTTGCTATCCCCATGAAAATCCATTAATCTTTGACTGATTTACAGATTGTTGAGAATTACCATTTGCAGTTGGCATTGTGCTTCATAGCACTCACTAGAGGCTTGCTGATAGAATCATTCAACACTCCCACCTGCAGTGAACATGCTCTTCTGTGCCTCGCTTCAACACTCCACACAAAATGGAACCTCTGGATGGTACACAGGCAACAATGGATCACCATCCTTTTCCCTGTCAAAATACCCTTTGGCCTAGGGAAAATGCATTGGGCTGGAAAGCAGGAAATCAAAAGACTCTATTAGTATGTTCTTCACAACCCTTATTAGGGAGCAATCATCTTTCTATATGGGGCATTCAAAATATACCATAATGTTGGGTTAATTCACTAAAAATAAACTCCTTGCCATTCATCTTTGACCACATGATTTAAAATCTGTCTTTTTATTGTGTTTATTGAGCACCTAGCACAGTGGGGTACTGGTCCATGACCGTGACTCCTAGGCAGTAAGGAGTGTGATAAATTATAAATAATAATAAATTACCAAAAATATCTAAGTAAACTAGGTCTACAACTCCTGAGTGTAGACAGAGCATGGATCTAGAAAAGGAGTTCACTTAAAAATATATATGTTTAGCTGCTGATGTAAGCAGAGTCAGAATGAGCTCTAACCTGACATCTGGTGGTGAATTATGGCGAGCATGGAAAAGAATTTTAGGGGCTGATCTTGTTTCCATAGGCACACCCACCCCCGCCTAGCATGAGCCCACGGCAGCCCAAAATGGTCACTTTGGCAGCTGTGGGATCCCCAGTTTCTCTGTTATTGGGGCAGGAGGAATAAAGTGTTACCCTGATTATGTGAATCAAGGACAATGAAACTGTTTTATGATAGAGGGTCTCACCATCACCTAAGTAGCACTCGCTAGACAAGGGACATGGGTTCCAAAACCCAGTGAATTGAGAGAGGTGGGGAGGGGTATGTGTACCTGATGGTATGGGCCACTTTTGAGGACCTGGAACACCAATTGCACTACCCCATCCCTCAACTGTTGAATAGCAGAACTAATTTTGCTTCCATTAGGAATCTAGCTAGAGGTTGCTGAGCTGAATTCACTTTGGGCCAATGGTGCACCAGCACTGGGGCTCCCCTACTCCAAGCTGAAATCACTAAAAGAGCTAAAATTGCTAAGCTGAGATCACTGAGTGCTGTGTTAACTAGTCGGGGAGCCTGAAGCTATATTGCTAAGCAGCTGGTAGAGTGGAGCAGTTTGTGGGATGGTTGGAGCAGCCCACGGAACAGCGAGCAGAGCTGAGCAGTTTGCGGGGGCAGCTGGAGCGGTTCGTGGGATGGCTGGTGGAGTGGAGCAGCTGGCAGAGCCGAGCAGTTTGTGGGATGGTGGGAGCGGCTCACAGAACAGTGAGCAGAGTGGAGCTGAGCAGTTTGCGGTTCGTGGGAAGGCTGGTGGAGTGGAGTGGCTGGCAGAGCCGAGGAGTTTGCGGACAGTTGGAGCAGCCCACGGAACAGCGAGCGGAGCGGAGCAGTTTGTGGGGGCGGCTGGAGTGGAGCGGCGCGGCTGGTAGAGCGGAGCCATTCGTGGTGAAGGCTGCAGCAAAACTCCACGGAGAGGCGGGGCAGTCGGCCTCGGACCACGTAAGGTGCCCCTTAATACCCTGTGTGCGCCCCCCC
>NC_048299.1:109799700-109891837 GCF_013100865.1 Trachemys scripta elegans
CTCTGGTGCACCGGCCGGGGAGCAGGGTTGGGGGCTGCTCCATGTGCAGCTGCTTCCAGGAGCCACAGCCCCACTCTGGTGCGCCAGCTAGGGCACAGGGTTGGGGACTGCTCCACACAGCTCCCGGAAGCCGTGGCATGGCCCCACTCTGGCACTTGAGCCAGGGAGCAGGAACACCTCATTTCTGGCCCCACACCAGAGCCCGCACCCCCAACCAGAGCCCTCACCCCCTCCTGCACCCCAATCCCAATTTTCTGAGCATTCATGGCCCGCCATACAATTTCTATTCCCAGATGTGGCCCTCGGGCCAACAGGTTTGCACACCCCTGATATAGATACATAGTAGTGCCCTCTACTGGATGAAATACATCAGATCTACTCAAGTGTTACAGAACCCAACCCTGAAAATACTACTAGGAATAATGCTTACTCCCATGAGTAGTCAGGAAACACAACCAGTGGTAAGTGCTTGCAGGATCAAGATCTTAGTTTGTCAATGTCTCACCCTCTAGTGTCTGGAAGGTGACCTGAAAGAAGATCTAAATACTACTACTACTACTGCTACCACCACTACCACTACCACCAAGTAATGATGGTTCGCCTTTAACTCAAGCTTCCTTGCCTGTAGATGCAAAGTTTGTAAATTCCATCCCCCATCTAACATGTTAGCTGTAATAGCGATATCTCTATAGGTATAAAAAGCCCGACAGATTGTAATTCATTCAGTCCTTGACATAAAAACTTAATTTAATGGTGGAGATGCTTGGAACAGGATAGTCAGAGTTTAATACAGTGCTCTATGTCCCACAGGTCAGTGAATATCCTGTTTTTAACGCCTTACAGAAATGTTTCAGGCAGTAGTAACAAGAAAATCGGCAGGAGACAATTTCTTAAGCCTATCCTGGACAGGAACCATTTCTCCTTATCCTCCGTTTTTCTCTTCCTAATATATTGTACAGTGGCAACCAATAAAAGGAATAACTCTATGGCTCAATACTAGCACATTTTAAAAATCTAATTTTAATTTATCATAAAAATTGACAGAATACTTGATGTTGAGTATTTTTAGTTGTATAGGCTTTAGTATAAGGTGTTTTTCTAAGTCAATGAAATATTTTTAAAATTGCTTTTTCAGATTAGACCGTTATCAATGGTCAGCTTTACAGAAACACTTCATCAAAAGGCCTAATGTTCCAGTAATCTTTTACTAAGAATTTTTGCTCTGAATGCGTCTTCTCTGGTATTGATGGTTTGACCCAGAACTAACCTTCAGTTCACAGGTCACTTAGCATGTGTGGGCTTAGAATTTGCTCTAGGTACACAGCTTTGTCTTTCTGCCATTTCTTTTCACAAAGAACAACAGTTTTGACTGTGAATGAAAATTCTTGTGTGTTGCGTTATCTGATATGGTTGTGAAAATACAAGTACCACTGTTTTGCCATTAAGATGGGACTGAGTTTACAAAAAAACCCCACCATACTGATTCCAAATGAAAAGAGGCTTACAAAAAGGATATGGAGTAATGGAATATAAGTAATAGTTAAAAACTGGCATTTATGAAAAGCTTAGTTTTATTGATAATTCTAACCACTTAAAACCTTTAGTACATTACCTTCCTCAGAGGTATTTAAAGGGATGAAGAATAAACATCATTTAGCAAAAATGCCCCAAAGTGGTTTTTGCTTGTTGACTTTATCTTAGTAGCAGAGTAAATGAAACAATTCAAAACTACTATTTACCCTTAGAACTCACAGGAAACACCTACCTGGCAATCAAAACTATTTCAGTACCGAAAGTCTGAATTTCCCTCAGGAAACAGAGGAAAAAAGATATATAATAAAATACCGTGTATTACACACACTCACACCTATGTGACACATAACTCTATTAAGATGTAATATGTAGATCCAAATGATTCCTCACACTTCACAACATAAAAAAAGATGAATGAATAAAGTACTTCTTAGTTAATAGTCTGCAAGCATACTACTACGTTTACTACTGTGTTTACTTTAAAATAGCTCAATCTATTTCTAGTTCTCTCCTTTTCGGTTCTGCCACAATAGAAGCAAAGCTATTGTGCTCTGGGACACAACAGTTCACAAATGAATCAAATGCTCCCCCCATGCCCCACAAAGCAGAATGTTCCGCCCTCCTTGTGAGCTCAAGGAAACCCCTATAAGCAAACACAGTTGGTTTGGGTTCTGTGTTGAATTCAAGTCTATTTATTTAGATTATTATTCCTATTGTGAGTCAACATAAATAAACACACATTCAACTGCCCTGGATGCCCTTACAAGAATGAAAACATACAGCCACAGCATGAAGAGTCAATCAAAGAATATAATAAACTGCTCCTATGCCTCAAACAAATGCATTATTAACCCCACTAAATATTCATTCAAGTAAACCTGTCAATCATATCCCAGAGCATGCCCCAAAAGCCTAGGAGAAAAGATGCATCATGTTCATCCAGAAGATTTGGTCTACCAGAACCTGGATTTGTAAGAGTTCTCAAACTGAGGGGCCTTCACGTGCCCCTGCAGCAACTCCCACACGTTTAAACTTAAAGAACTCCAGCCAAGAAACTCAGCTGCTCTCAAATGCAGCCACGTAGGACAGAGAGATATGTGGGCTCCTAGTTAGCAAGGTCCAAAACTTTTTAAGCCTTTGTAGGTAAAACCACCACCTTGTACTCCACTTGGACACCTGTGGACCACCAGTGCAGATCACAGAGCACAAATATCAGGTGCTGCTCCCTATGTGAAATTATTTTTAATAAAGCAGACAGCCACATTCTGCATCAGCTTCAGGGAGGCCTTATGATGCTGCCCCATGTAAGGGGCATTTCAATACTATAACCTTGGGGTGACAAAAGCATGGATAACCATGGGAAGGTGGTTCACCTCTGAAAAACTGCTCACACTCCTCTCGCTAGCTGCAGATGAAAAAGAAATGCTACTAGCCATCACCAATATCTTAGCATTAAGTAGCAACCTGGCATCTAACAAGACTCCTAAGTTGCAATCCTGTTTCACAAATGGGGCCCCTCAGAGCATCAGATTTCAGAATTAATAATATTAACACACAGCTCTTATATAGTCGATCTCAAGACTTTACAAAGGAGGTCGCTATCATAATCTCCATTTTACAAATCATAGGTGGAGTAATCTGCCCAGGGTCATCCAGCAGGACAGTGGCAGTTCACTCCTCTTACAGCTACTGTTTCAGGCTCTCTGCAGACACAGGGAGAAATCACTGCATCAGTTACATGCAGGTTACACTTACAAGGTGTTCTTTCCACCATGAGAGTTAGGCACATACTTTTAAAAATGAAAGCTGAGCTTCTCGAGTTATTGTACACTTCCAGGAGCTGGAGCCATAGGCATGTGCCTCTAGTGTCTATGCCTTAGTTCAGACAAGGAGGGTGGGGGGAGACGGGGGCGGAAGACGGGGAAGACAGCATGGCCCTGCATGACCCTTATCTGAGCAGTGCAAGGGAGGCAAAAGGCTTCCTTGTTCCCCATTCTGTTCACCTGCATAAGGACCACCCATGATCTATCTTTCAGTCACTGGTGACCATATAAATTCCCACCAATTCTGGTTCTTTCCCCCAACATGTCAACATTGCCATAATCTTACCTGAATTGAGCCTCAGCTAGCAGTCTCCCAACCCAGTCCTCAATCTCCTGCAGTCACTGGTTCATTTGTCCTATCACATTAAGAGGGTCTGCAGATACTGAAGACAGCACAAACCCTTGTCTTCTTACTAACCTTCCCATCAGCCACATCAAACAGGGGAGGAATCAAAATCAGACCCTGCAGCAATCCAAATATGTGAAGTTTTAGGGCAGCAGAGAACTCCCTTCTATAAGGAGTAGAGTCACTGAAGTGTGACTCCATCCACCCTCTAGCAAGGGACCATAGCCATGTCAACAATACCTTGTAGTCTACAATATCTAAAGCAACTGATAGAACTAAATGAATCAACACAGACGTTCTTAGAAGAGATCATCAGCCAATGCCACTGATGCAGTTTGCCTCTCATACATAAAATCAGAAACGATATTGGCCGGGATTAGAGAAATCCCAAGGCACTAGATACTTCCAGAGTTTCTTTGCCACAATCATCTCAAATACCTTTACTACAAATGGGAGATTTGATACAGGTTGACAGTTGGGAAGGCTGTTGAGTCAAGAGAGCTTCCTGAGCAGAGCTCTGCTTCAGAGCCTCCCCGTCACAAAGGGAGGCACTGACAGTCTCCTCCCAACAATGAGCCCAATTCTCTCTATCACTTTGGTGATGGATGATTTCAGGCCAGAAGAGGGAGCATTCAGGAAGCATCCTCACAACATGAACTCCCACTCTCAAGTGACTATGTCATAGCTGTAGTGGGACAGCCAATGGCTTCATGCCTCTTGAGTGAGTTACGATGACAAGAAAGAAAGAGGATGGGGCTGACACACCATATGGATGCTCCAGAATTCACAGGCTTGCTACTGGATTTCTAAAGTTATTTGAGCTCCACTGGTCTTGAAGGCTCTGACCAATGCCACTCTGCATAGCCAAACACTCTTCCTCTGTTTAAGGAGAATAGCTGAGATTTTCTCTGTGTGGGTAACTGGATCTTATCGCACAGCTCTGGCCCTGCAACGGTGCCCCTGTAGCTCCATAGTGTAGACACTTCCTACACCAATGGAAGGGTTTTTTCTGTTCATAGGATCATAGAAATGTAGGGCTGGAAGGGATCTTAAGAAGTCCAGCCCCCTGTGCTGAGGCAGGACCAAGTAAACCTAGACCATTCCTGACAGATGTTTGTCCAACCTGTTCTAAAAACCTCCAATGATTATTGTTTCAGTGCTTCACAACAGGTTCAGTACATCCCCAGGCAAAAGTGCAGTGTGGAATCTCAAAGCCATAAAATGTTACTTTGTAAAACTGAGGCTCAGTATATTCTAAGAGGAATGCTTCAACCCCTGGGACAAGACTCAGTTAATCACAGTGAAGAGACTGCACAGACAATGGTAAGTGTCGATTTATAATTGTTTTGTTTAAAAATTGCAGAGCTCTTTGGCTTGTTGTGGCAGGAGGGAATCCACAGCTGACTATAGAAACCTTTTCTCTACTTTCATGCATTCCACATTCTTGAGGACATTACAATCAAGAGGTTCCAAAATGGCAAAAAGATTTTATTCCAAGCTGCCAGTGGCAATCCAGCTGTTTATGCCACAGAGGTTTTCAAATGATGGTGACAGAGTAGCACAAGTATGAGTGGAGTGACCTGGTGACCTATAGGGGTGAACCTGAAAAATATGACCTTCCCTGAAATTTGACAGCCTATCACACTGTGAGGCTATCAGAGCCCAGGACTGGGTCAAGATTCATGGGGGAAATCTACAGGATGTGGCATTAGCATCTACATGGATGACTGCCTCTCTATGGCTCTCTACTGCTTCCGATGTAGGCTGCTCTGAACGCATCTTCCCAGGGACTACAAGCAAACACACATAATAACAAGGACTCCCAAAGAACTACACAGCCATCCCCAACCCATCCCCCAGCACATTTCTGGACTGCATACAAACCCCCAGCCATACTCTGAACACTGATTTAGTCATCCATGGACTTCATTTAACCTTCCCTTCCCCCTCGCCCTCCAGTTAGTTTTCTGTTTTCAGGTGGCTCATTATATTGTGGTTGGCCCGACACCACATGGCACAGCATGCTACAAGAGAAGGCAATATCAGCTTCTTATTTGAAACACCTCAGCATGTCTGTAAGAATGTGCGAATTTCTGGGAAAAAAATTAATTGTAAATGCTTGTTTCGCTGTTGTTTGTGGTTCCCACTCTCCATTTTGAATTCCATGTGGTGGTGATAGTGATGTCACCACCAGGGTGCTGGCATGCAATCCACCATTAGCAGATACACACTGCTGCCTATGGCTTGCAATACATTTTATATTGGGCAGTAAACCAGAGGTCCTTCCCATCCCTATATTCAACAATAGCAGCAAACATGGAACCAGAAACTTACCAGACTTAAGGGCTACTTCTGCCTCTTGTGTTTCTGATGCTGGTTCCATGGCAGGCAGCAATTCTAGAGGGGCATCAAAAAGCTCCTCTGAGCTGAGACCCAGAATATGCTACAGGTGCTCCAACAGCAAAGCCTCCTTAGGGCCTGGTTTGAGTATAAGAGCCACTTTGGCAGCCTTCTCCGGTGCTTACTGGCTCCCCTCTGGTCCTGTACTGAACCCAGGGTGAGAAGGTTGCCACCTGTTGACCACGTTGTCGTAATTTAGCTTATGGACTAATACTTTCAGTTCTTCCTGATTATTCCTCATACTCCTGGCATTTGTGTCTAGAAATCTAGGACATTGAGCAGATTTCCCCACTGATTTCCCTCTAGTTGCTCCTATGACCCTATTGTAAATTTTTATGTCCCCCCTCCACCACCAACAGGTACCCCTCTGTTAAGGTTGCTTTTTTTTTTTTTTTTTTAAATGCTTACCTGTGGGGTTTGTCATCTGCCCCATTTAAACCTAATCTAAAGCACACCTCACTAGGTTGGTGAGTTGGTGAGTGAAGATGCTCTTCCCCTTGGTCAGGTGGATCCCATCTTTTGCCAGCAAACTTTGGTGGCAAGCATTATATAAAATACATGCCAGAACAGATGTGACTAGGATTAGATTAAGCACTTTTCCCCCAAAACATGTCCCACACCCAAGGAAGGCTGCCTTTGGCATCATAAGATCGAGAGAAAGGAATGCTCAGTGTTCCTCCACATGTTAAGGACAAATCAACTTTCAACAATAAAATAAAAGCTGTCGGCTCCAACTCCCCACAGGGAAAAAAGTCTACTGTCCTGCCGTAGGGGAAACCAGGAACAGTTCTCTTCAGTGTCGGAATTCAGTGTGGGAAGGAATTCCAAATAGAGTTGTGCATATAACCAAGTTTTCATTTTGGTAGCCAAACTTGCAGAGGAGAGGAGGGAAGAGAAATCAGTAGAAGAAAAATTGGTTCAGGTTGACCTGAAATATTTATTTAAATTTTTTTTCCCCACCAAAACAAACAAGTTGAAAACTTTGGGTCAAAATGAAAACAATTTGGTTTTGAGGATTTTACATTTTTTCAATTTAAAAAAAAAAATAAAATTGAGTGAAATTCCAAAATGAAACATCTTTTTGAAACAAAAAGTTGAAATGTTTCATTTTGGAAATGCCAAAACCAACCATTTCAACATTTCCTTTTATTTTTTAAATTCTATTGAAACAATTCACCAAAATTGACACAAATTTGTGAATTGCATCAGTTGACCTGAATCTGCATTTTTTGGCAATTCACATAAAAAAATGTAAGCCCCACCCTGCTGCTGTAGATGGAAAAAGCTTGACATGAGGATGTGATGAATAAGTCTCTGCTACTTAGGCCTGGTATCAGACACTATCTTGTGTGATTTGTTAAAATAATAGGATCATTAAGTCTCTTGTAAAATAAGCTTTATATTTATTAACTGGGTTCAGATGCTTTTTTCCTCCATCCTTCTCATAAATATATTCTATGGAATGTTCCATTTGAATTAAATATATGAATGTTAAAATCTGAAATACTGAAAATACTTTCTGCAGCAGCACAACAGTCCTAAAAAGGTTACAACTTCTCAGGATTACCTGTGACAACAGAAATCTGAAGCTGAATCCACACACAATGCACTCGCAGTAAAAAGAAATGTAAGATGTACTGCCTCAAGAGACCCACTAGATTGTTCCCACACTGGAAAGCATTAGAGACCACTTGGCTGTCTGATAAAGGACTTGATCTGTATTCTTTGATCTTCTATCCTATTCTGATCTTTCACTGAAACTATTCAGACAAGCTGAACAGATGCAAAAAAGGTTGAATTCATCATGGCTTACTCTGTTAGTTCTGCTTTCTAATTACCAGCTTGAATTAAACTGGAATATCACCAGTAGATGCAGATTTTGAGAAACTGGATCTTCCAAAATATTCACTCAAATGGATTTTTTAAAAGGGACTTTTATTTTAAATATTGAGAAATACACATGCTTAGGGATGCACAGAGATTCTAGAAACCATTGAAAAGAATTTGTTGATGATTCTATTACTGCGGACAGTCTCTGTTAAACCAATTATTCAGTATTCAGCATGTAATCATAAGCAATGAAGCACAGTTAAGTCACTCTTTACACACTCCTGGATAAGGTCAGCAGGCATTCACTCAAGACCATGCACAACACTACATTAGGTGCATAGTGTAGACCAGAGTGGGTCCTAAGGCTCATGCATCTCATTCTTTACAGGTTGAATATTTTCAAAGGAGGGGCAAATGTAAATTTCACATAGTAGTTTCAGCCCAATAGGGGCAATTATGCTTTCTTCTTGAATATTTTCTAGCTGGCCAAATCAGATATGCGCCTCATAACTCCTACAATGTTACTGACCCTAATAATAAGTGGAGTTCAAAGGGGTTCTAAGCATCTCTGCTTTAAGACAGGTCATGTTCACTATCCAAACAAAACATCCCCCCTTTTATTTTTGAAGTTTGAAACTTTGGATCTGATACACCATATCCCTTACACCAGTTTTACACTGACAGCCCAGTTTCCAGCCACTGTCCCAGTGTTCAGGTTAGTTCTAGTGAAACTATAAAATGTGTCCAATTCCTCTGGGATCAGATCACTGGCAATGTTTCCTTTCCTAGCCCCCACACTGCTGTAGTGGTAGCTAGCTGCCCTCATCCCCACTGTCCCAGAATGCTCTGGACAATTCTCAGTTGTGCAGCTGGGAACAAAAAAAATGTATCTTCTCCCTATAGCAGCTAGGCCTGAAGGACAGTTTACAAAGAATCACAACAAGCTCTCTCCAAAGTAGGATCCTAATACTACTCACTCTCTTGTTCTAGTTGCTGATTGCTGTTTTCCAGGAGAGCGCTGCCTGGGTCTCCTTCACAATGTTATTTGGGGAACATCTTCAGCAAGATGAGAGTTTTGCAGCATGCTGTGAGAATAGCAAGATTGGGCTCACCCTACTTTAGTTGGCAGGGGATTTTGATAGCTTGGGTTGAGAAAGCTCCATTCTTGCTTCCCTCTAGCCTAATCCAGAGGTTTTGCTAGCTGCCGTGAGCCAACTGAACAGTTTCTCTGGCACAGAATGAAGGGAGAAGAGGGCTTCTAGGCTAGTATAAGATGTAAAGACCAGGACAAGTTCCTTAAAATGAACTTGCAATGAATGGAGAACCAATGCAGAGCACCAGTTATACTCTTCCATCAGTCTGTCCCCCTTAGGAGGCAGACTGCCATAAATTGGATAAAGTGCCTCTTCACAGCCTTCATTTCTGGTTTTGGAGTAAATTGTGACAGTTCATCCAGAAGGTAAATGAAGGGATCGGGTGTAATTCTTCACCTGAAAGAAAAGGAGTGTTTCCTTGCTAGCTGAAGAAGAAAGACACTGGGGGTGACAACTAGTATTTTGGTGTCCAGGAGCAATGAGATTAGCAGGATTCTGAGGCTGTACACAGCTTTGATCAGTGGTGGGCACATGCTGTCATTTGAGAGTGAGTCTGCAGTATTAGCCAGCTCTGCAAAATGCTTCTTCCACCTTCCTATCAACAGTATCACAGTCTTTCCTGGATTACAGTTGAGCCAGTTGTCTTTCAGCCGGGCTACTATTTCTTCCTGGGATACCTGGGAAAGACCACTTTCTGACCAGGATTTAAGGGACACTTAGAGGTTTGTGCCATCAGTCTATGTCTGTCATTGTAGGCTATACCTCTGCATTCTGCACGAACACTCCTAGCAATTTCAAATAGGGGTTGAATAGGAACAGAGAAGATTGAGGACTCTAAAGGCTCTCACATATGAAGCCCCAGACAGGAGGAGCAGCTGCCCATCATGACCCTTTAGGATTGGTCAAATAGGACTGCGCATTGCCATTTTATATCAGGCCTGTCCGCATCTTCCAGATCACTCAGATAGATCAGCAGCACCTTATGATCAACAGTTCTAAGGACAGACAATAAATCAAGTTGCATCAACATTCATCTCTGTCCCTAGCCAGAAGGAGATCTTCCATCTGTTAGCCAGGACTCTTTCCATGCTGTGTTCTGGTACAAAGTCTCACAGGGAAAGGTCTGAGATACCAGTGAAGGTCAAGCACTGCTGGAAATGGCTCACTACCAATTTATGGACGATCTTGCTCAGGATAGGAGAGTAGTTTGATGAGAAAAATACCAGTCAATGAAGTAAAATGTTTCTGCAAATATATTACAGATTCAACAAAACACAGGCAGATCTCTGCTGGAAACTGACTGGGCAGCCATGTTCCAGGCTGGAGCCTGGCCTACTGGGGTTGCTAGGCCCCCCACTCCATAGCAGCATTGCCAGGCTCCCTGTTGAAGAGCAGGGAGCCTAGAACTCTGAGAGCCCAGGCTCCAGCTGGGGCGCCAAGACAGCCCTACCATGCCAGGGCTTTCAGGGTCCCTGCTTCGAGTTGGAAGCCAGAAAGAGCAAGGGTACCCTTGCTCTATCTGTGTCTTGGTTCCTGGAACTGCAGCAGGGAGCCCAGACATCCTGAGAACCCTGGCTCAAGCTTAGGCTCTCAGAGCTTCCAGGTTCCCTGCTGTACAGTTGGGAGCCCAGAAATCCTGCAACTAGATCCCCCCAGCATCTGCTGCTCTGGGGCAACCTCACTATAGGGACTTTCTGGGCAGGGGAGGAAGTGAGCCTAAGAGTTTGGAAGCTCTGGGATCCCTAGCACTGGGGCAGTCTGCATGATGGGTCTGCCCAGGAGCTGCACATCCCTGGGAGCCCAGACAGCTGCTGAGTAAAACTGACATTCCAGGGCAATAGTGAAACTGACAAGAACGTCAATTTCAAAATATTTTGTTTTGGGAGTGTGAGGGAGGGGGATTCGGTATCTGAGGCCGGTGGAGAGAGTCCGCGGCCAAGGGTAAGGGAACCTGGACCCTCCCTGCTCCACAGGGTTCCAACCCAGGGCCCTGTGATTGGCTAGTCGATTATGCAGCCTTGGGGGGTGGACGCCACCAAGCCTGCTCCCTGGGTCGCCTCCTACTGTGTCCTCAGCCCCCTCCAAAAATCACAAGGGTCAGCTTTTGAAATCTCCTCCTTTACTTGCAGCCCTCCATTCCTGGTCACCACGGGGGCCTTTGGCAATTGTGCAGCAGGGTCTGGTCCAAGCAATGTGGAGCTCCTGCAGCTTCCAAAGCAGCGCCCGCCAGCCAGCCGCAGCAGCCCCAGCTCCAGCCCACGCCGGCCCCGTAGAACAGTTTAAACAAAAATGTTTAATAGTTTAAACGGTTAACTTTTCAAACGGTATTTACATCCCTAATTTGGTCCCGAGATTATTTTAATTTTTGTTCTTGGTTACATTTACCCACAATGGTTATACACAATACTGTGACTATATGCATATTTCAAAGCTTCCCTTTCCCAGAAAGCACAAACTTATTCAGTTCTGTCAATTCGCTAGCTCTTGCTAGAAAAAACAGTTGAGATGTGAGCATACAGATACCTCAACAAACACTCCCCTGCTGCAAAAATGGCCTTTATGTAATGGGTTGATTATTTATTCACCATGGCAATCTCTGCATGGCCACTGTGTGTGTTAATATCCACAGCCAACTGTGGAATGTCACATCTTCTTGAACAAAACAGCTACAGTATTTGAGACCAGTAGCTTGCAGCGTATGTATTTAAGGACTTCATCCTTCGATAAACCTTCAACTTTAATTATTTTAAGAAAATCAAAACTTACGTGGCACAAATAATTATTCAATTTAGTCACTCTTTTAATCAAGAATTTAAACCAACTGCTCAGTTCTTCTGAAAGAGTAACCTGATCATGTCTACTTGACTGATACTCAGGGCTGGTTCTATGGACAGGCAAGCAGGGTGGTTGCCCTGGACACTAGTTTCCAGGAGTGCCGTACTGCTGCACCAATCAGGTTTTTTTTAACCTCCCTCTTCTGCTCTGGTTGGCTGGCTCCCCTGTCCCCCCAGTCACTGGGAGTGGGGTGGGCTGAAAAATGTTTTCCACCCTGGCTGGCTGATATGGTGTCTAAATTTCAGCCCATGTCTAACTAAATAATTTGATTTTTGGATAGCATTCAATGTATTGTAAATAAGTATCTCTTGCAATAACACATCACAGCATATACAACCTTAAGAGATTTTTTCAACCCTAATTAGGATATTACGGTAATTATCATAGGCATGGATTTATACACAACCCTTCTTCCAAATTTGATCCTAAAACCTTTATATATTGACTATACCAATTGTGGCCTCTATGTTTTACTCCACTCTGTGGTAGGGGGAGGAGTCACACCTACAGAAGTTATAAGGGGAAAATAATTGTAATGTTCTACCCTCTGCAAGGCTGCCTTAAATCACCTCTCAGAATATCTGCATGATTTGAAAGGAGGAGGAGTCAGGGATTGAGAGAAACAGTTGGGGCACTGTCCATTAAAGGGAATGTTCCCCCACCCATTGCAAAGAGAAGCCACTGAAAAAATAGAGGTAAAGGAACATTACTCAAAGCAGCATTAATTCATTCTTTCCGTCTGGGAATCCCCTTGGTGGAGTCACGGCACATATCCGGCAGCCTGGTATCCAAGGGCAGCATGGTCTTGAGCTATCCACTGTATTGGGGATGAGAGCATGGAAACGACAGTTCCTCCATCTGCCTAGCAAGAAGCTGCAGGAAATCCTGCCCCAAATCCTGTAGATGCTTAACCATGGCATCTTTTTAGGCCAAACCCTCATCTACTCTGCATAACCACTAGCCATGCAAAGTCAGGGAGACAATGAAACTCTATGGCTAAAAGCAAAAGCCCAGAGTTTAATTATTTGTTTGATTCTAAAAGTTTTTTGCAAAGAAGAAAATACAGATTGATTATATAAGCTGCACACCACCAGAGCAAAGCACAGCAGTTCATATGCACTTACAGCACACAGCAACACTATTCAAGTTTTAGGCAGGAAATTGAAAGACAATAGCCATTTGAAACTGCATGGAGAATTTGAAGTGAATTTTTGCCAGCACACCAGGACTAACATATATGGTCTTGTGAAAAAGTTCCATGGGATCTTTAATAATCATACATATTCAGGGTTACAGGTTTACCAAGATACAGCACCTCCTTTTTCACAAAGCCCATAGGATCATGCTGGGGACACTGGTTCAATTCTGAATCAGAAGGAAAAGCGCTACCTACTAAGTCACCAACACCATTTTCCTTCAAGATCTTCATGATCCTGTCCAATTACTAAATTGCCCTGATCATGTTTAAATAACATAACATGCAAAGCACTATACAGATAGTAAATGTTAAGTGCTCAAAATCTAATGAGATCACAGCTTGCAGTGATGTGGCTACAGACCGGCAGGAATGGCCTACAATTTAGATGCATCAATAATCCCTCTCAATACCGATTGCATACGAGGGAAGGTACACTTAAGCCACTGTTAAATTAAACCCAATTAAAACGGTCACATTCAAATGGGAACTGTATTCTTTAGCTCTGATTCTCCTCTGACATTGCTTTTACACGAGTAATACCATTGACTTCCCTGGTGTAACTCCTGATTTACACCACGATCAGAAGACAATCAGACCCTTTATGTCCTAAAATAAATCATTAAAATCCCAAAGAATCACTAAACCAGCATCTTTTAGTGAATGGCATCGGGACCATTCCCCGTTATAGAGAAAAGTGAGAGCTATATCTAAAAACTCTTATTTAATAAATCTTCAGTTAACTATCCAAGCTATTAGAACTAATCAATACAGATCTCCTACAATGATTGTTTAATTATTTCAACAATCTGCCCTAAAATGCCAAACTCAGTCAGTTCTTTAACTGGCATTATTTCTTAAAAGCTGAAAAGGACCTTGTTTCAGACTAGACACTTATCTACTAGAGCAGTTCTCTGACTAAACAAACAAATCTGGAACCATAGTGGCATTCAGATGAAAATTACAAGTATTTTCATGCTCTCCCACAGATGGGAATTAAACAAGAAAATCCTGAGGTTTACTTGGATTTGTGAAATGAACGATTGATGTCAGTTTTCTTTTCTCACCATGCAGTAGTGAGTTGTTTCATTGCTTCCAGAATAGGAAAAGGGCAGGAGAGCCCTTGATTTCCCTCACTATTTACTCACCTTGAATTTTAGGGCCAAATTCTGATTTTCGTTACACTGATGTAAATCAGGAGCAACCCTGTTGCCTTAAACCAGAAGCACTCCAGATTTACTCATTGGTATTAAAATCTGGCCCATAGAATGCAAAATCTAACCAGTTTCCCACAATAGCCAAAGCACATCTGAAGATCTCAACGTTGACCATCAGAAATTCTGCTCATTCATTCCACAGAGATCAGAAAATACCTGGAAAGGGAGGCGTGAGAGTGCAATGACATGAACACACACTCATCAAATACTTTTTGAAAACAATGCAATACAAAATATTATTATAACAATATAGTAAAGCATTGACACACAAAAAGGTCAAGAAATTCAAAGATAAGATGAGAATTGCGTTAAGCTTTCCTTCCTCTTTGTCCCTTCCGGCAGGTTTTACTGTGGAAAGGGGGTTATCCAATCCCTGGAGTGAAATTGGAATTTTGTGACTCAGTCTCATTACTAATTGCAGGTTAGTGACCTGGACTACACATCTACAAACCTTTTATGCTGACTGCCCGGATCCTAAGTCTAGACACACAGGAGCAATTCAGGCTACTCACCTGCCTGTTCCCTCAGAGCAAACAGATGAGGAAATGCTTCCACCCTCCTACTCTCTAGCCAGAGTAGCTAAGCTAGTGTGGAGAGGTTGGCAGGGCAGCGAGTGATTTATTGCTGAAATAGGCCAGCAGTAAATTCCTATCCTGGGAGCAAGGGGGAAGCAGGGGAGTAACTGCAGCTCAGATGTGTGTCACTGAATAACAATGTTTTCCAGCGCTCCTCCTGAGTTGATCCATCCCTTCCTCAAAGCTGTGTCTGAAACCACAAGCTAGCCCTTAAATAGGAATTTTTGCTGAACTTTGATAAAGTATTATGATACACTGGCTATTCCAAAATTCCATGTGTTTTAAAGCAGTTTGAACAATTTCAAACACATTTGTAGAAGCCTGAGATGTGAAGTGCCCAAAAGTAAATACAGTGGGTTTTTGTCCCTCCCTTCTGTCTCTAGTAGTGACATGTTTCTACTAAAGCTCTTGCTAATCTCTTTCATTAGCTTCTCTTATTTCTCCGTTTATTGTTTTCCTAATGCTCTCATGCTGTCTTTAGTATTTTTCTTTTAGGTCTCTGTACTGCCCCTGATTTCCCTCTAAAAGTCAAGGCTCATAGTGTTGTGGGCTTCTGCTGCAGGTATGTCAGACATTCAGAAACAATACATTTTTGGCAACAGTTTTCAGAACTGGAAAATGCAAAAATGGTAAAACTTTAATTTGGGTCTTGGAAACGCAGATGTTTATTTAATTTGCAAGTCACCTTTCAAGTTCTATTTCATTTCTAGTCCGGCAACCATACATAGCCAATCAGATGTTACCACTAATCAGTTTTGTACAAGAAAAAGGGTACTAGATGTTAAGAAAAGCATAGGTAAAAACCCCCAAGCAGGGACGGCTTTAGGCCAATTCCACCAATTCCCCCGAATCGGGCCCCGCGTATCCAGTGGCAGGGCCGCCCAGAGTGGGGGACAAGTGGCAGAGAATCCCTTCCTTGGCTAGAGCGCCTTTTTAATTTTTACTCACCCAGCGGCGCTCTGGGTCTTTGGCGGCACTTTGGCAACGGGTCCTTCACTCGCTCCGGGTCTTTGGCGGCGCTTTGGCGGCGGGTCCTTCAGTGCCGCCAAAGACCTGGAGCGAGTGAAGGACCCGCTGCCAAAGACTAGGAGAGCGGCCCGGTGAGTACAAGCCCCATGTGTTTTTTTTACGTTTTTTTTTTTTTTTTTTTTTTTAAGTCATCCCTCCCGGGGCCCCGTCGAAATTGTTTGAATTGGGCCCCGCACTTCCTAAAGCCGGCTCTGCCCCCAAGATATACACCTCCCTTGAAGACTATGCACAGACTAAGTTATTCTAAAACATTCTTTGTGTGCGTGTGTGTGCGCGCGCACGCACGCACACATGAGTATGTGCACTTAAGAGTTCTCACATATGTAAATGCATCCAGGCTCATACTACCTTTTGACAACATTTTATTTCCACCCTTTTGGATTTAGACACAGAAATTTGTATTGTGTTTATTTCCAAGAAACTGCCATGCTATTTCCTATAGTGAAGAACCTAACAAATTACAGCAGCCAGAATATTCACAATATTAATCTAACAAACAAAAATTATTGCTATCTAATGGTTACCTGGAGTACTATGTGAAACTAATGGGCAGTCTCAGTCCACTTCTTAGTGGGCAGATGTCCAGGTCACAATTAGCACTCCTCACAGCAGCCTCAGAAAAGAGGCTAAGGACTTGATGGACAGAGAAGACTAAACTACCTTATCTATTCTAAGAAGGTGGTCCCTTCCAGGTCAAGTTTGATATATTTCTCCAGGCAGCGTAGAGGATATTTATTTAAGAATGGGAAAGTACCAAAAAAGTTAGGAAGCTATTCCTACTTTTGTCTTGTCACATTTTTTGAGATACTGTTCATTTTAGACAATTACACTAAAATTGAGGAACTAGGTGGGATCCTATCTTTGAAGCTCCCAGGCTGTAGGCTTATTAGAGGAAAAATAATCTTATTTACTTGCATATTCATAAACAAGCTGTAACTTTGCAGCAGAACACAAGATGGAGTATTTCCTTCTCCTATTCCTGGGCACATTTCAGGAACACAAGAAGTACAATAGAAAAAAAACCCTAATTCTTATATGATTCATCCTCTTACCTTTGGAATTCAGCTGGACGCTCTCTCTCAAACTGATTTTGTTTGACGCTTCAGGCTAAAACAAGAGGAAAAAACAGACAAAAGCAAATGACTTAGACTGGACAGTGATGCCAACCAGGAAGACTCCTAAAGCATCAAAAATAATCCAGATAAAATTCCTTTTAGATATTCAAAAATATTTTCAGAACATACCGCTTGTATCTCTAAAAGAGCCTTTTTCTGACAAGGAGATGTCCTACTTCTATATTATAACTTCAAACATTCAACCCACAGCCCGTAAGGCCCCATCCATTTCATGGCAGTTATCTCTTCTGCCAATGAGGCCTGAACACAACTTGTTTCAGAGCCAGTCGACTAGGGTTGCCAGTAGTCTGGTTTTCGGGAGGGATAGCTCAGTGGTTTGAGCATTAGCCTGCTAAACCCAGGGTTGTGAGTTCAATCCTTGAGGGGGCCATTTAGGGAACTGGGGTAAAAATCTGTCTGGGGATTGGTCCTGCTTTGAGCAGGGGGTTGGACTAGATGACCTCCTGCGGTCCCTTCCAACCCTGATATTCTATGACCCTGGCGGCTCCGGTCAGCAGTACTGACCAGGCCGTTAAAAGTCCAATTGACGGAGCAGGCAGGCTCCGAACCCAGATACGCAACTCTTGAGAAGCTACCGGCATCTCCCCCTGGCTCTTAGGCGGAGGGACGAGGGCTCTGCGTGCTTACCTCTGCCCCCAGTGCCAGCTCAGACTCTTCCATTAGCCACGAACCGTGGCCAATGGAAGCTGAGGGGGCAGTGCCTGTGGGTGCAGGCAGTGCGCAGAGCTACGTGGTGGCGCCTCTACTTAGGAGCTGGAGGAAGATGTCGCTTCTTCCAGGGAGCCTCCTGAGGTAAGCGCCACCCATAGCCTGCTCCCCGAAACCCCTCTTTCACCCGAAGCCCCTGCCCTGAGCCCCCTCCTGCACCCAAACCCTAGCCCCACCCCAGAGCCCTCACCCCGTCACACCCGAGCCTGGTGAAAATGAATGAGTGAGCAAGGGTGGGGGAGAGCAAGCGATGGAGGGATGGGGCAAGTGAATGTGGGTTTGACCTCGTAGAAGGGGTGGGGCAAGGATGTTCAGTTTTCTGCAAATACAAAGTTGGCCACCCTACAGTCGACATCCAGAAATCAGCTGACAGTAACATTAATTGCATTCTTATCCAGAATGCGACCATACTTGCTATCCCCACAGAGTGCTAATAGTTTTAAAACTTTTCAACTCCTGCTTCTTTTTAGCTATATTTACACAAATATGTTTTTATGCAGAAAAATGACAAAATTGGTATGATTCAGTGTGAACAGCACTTGCCTGTGATCCGTGAACCCCTTTAATCAGCACATGTATGAGCTACTTATAATGGCCATGATCCTGCAGGCCTTACGCAGACAAAAGTTTGACTGAAGTCAATGAGAGTTTTGCCTGAATGAGACCTGCAGGATAGAGACCTATAGCGAGCAGGAGCTTCACAAGAGGACGCGATTTGCCCTTGTTATTTGGCAAACCTTGTTCAAATGGATGTGTGAACCCCCATTTAAGACAGCTGTAAGAGGCTGTTAAGGGGTGACTGTGATACTGATGGCAAAAGCTGGCACCTGGTCTAAGGCTGCAGGCATCAGCTGGGCACTGACAAATTCATAGCTGGAAACCAGACCAGATCACTTGTATGTTGTCGTCGTTCAAGGGAGGTGTTAGACTTGTAAGGATGTGTTTAGTGTTTAGATTCTATAAAATGTTTGGAAGTTGTGGCAGGTGTGACCCATGTGCCTAATCGGGGGATCTCTTTAAGAGATCTAAGGGTGGGGAGTAGGAATGAGTTGTGTCTGGGTCACTGTTGCTAGGCAGATGCACAATTAGCACTCCACATCCAGAAGTTTCTGGAATTGGGTGCGGTAATTTTGGATATGTTTAATAGATTCCCTGTAGCTGGGCTCAGATTTCATGCGGGCAGTAAACTGTAGCCCACCCAAAGATTACACATGTATTACTTGTAATGTTGTATCCCATGTTGTATCGTAATATGTAAGTTTTGCTTTGTAGCTGTAAAAATGCCTGCTCTGAACTTGTGAACCCCAGCAGGAAGAGTGGCTCCCCCACCTATCAAGGACTATCCAAACAAAGTAGGCCATTGTGGAACATCATGATACAAAGACTGGGTTAATGGCCCCTCCTGCACCCATGAAGGTGCTACGTGCAAGAAAGCCCATCCAATTAGCTTAACTGCTGGCAGAAGGGGATAAAACATGGACACAAGAAAACTCCCTCTGTCTCTCTACTGTTTGGACTCTCACAGGGCTGGAGCTAGGAAACAAAAGCAGCGATCCCCCAGGTCAATCTGGGTTAGACATTCAGTGCTGACAGATTATTACATCTGTCACCTTTTTGAACCACCGACTAATTTATTTGTGCATATATGTTGCCTGCTTTAGCCTGTAAATAAGCTCTCATTTTTTCCCTAGTTAATAAATCCTTAGTTAACTATGGGTTTAGCTACAAGTGTTGTCTTTGGTGAGAGATTTGAGGTACAAATTGATCTGGGGTAAATGACTGGTCTCTTGGGACTGGGAGCAACCTGAATATTTCGTGATCTTTGATGTATGGCAACCAACTATCACTAAGTCCAGCTAGCCTGGGTGGCAGAATAGACTGGAATGCTCAAGGGGACAGTCTGTGACTTCATGGGAAGACTTATAGCGATCCAGGAGTTCACATTAGGTACTAGGTTGGTGAAATCTAATTATAGAACATACCACCAGTTTGGGGTGTCTGCCCTGAGGTTGGCACTCCCAGTCATGAGACACTCCAGACAATATGGCAGTGACACCTAAAGCACAGCCTGGTAGAGCCTGCCCAGAAACTAGCACTAGGTGGGCTGAGGGTTGGACTGGGTGTTGTGGCTGGAGGTTGGAGTGGGGAATAGAAGAGAATATACAGGAAAGCTAGAAAAGAGACAGGCTGAAGGAGCAGCTGAAAGCAATGCAGTGGCTGACTCTGGAAGAAACTTGGACAGATTTTTTGGCCAGCACTGCAGGCTGAAAAGAGTGCTCTTGGTGCTGAAAGCAAAAGGAATTGTTACCTACTATTTGACTCCCTCTGCATTCGGAGACATGGGACTTTGTAAATAAACACCACCACATCAAAGGAATACCTATCACCAATTTCTCCTCCCAACCGGAACATCCCCAGTGCCCCAAACTTTGATTAGGGTCAAAAAGGGGCCCTCAGGTAGAAAAGGGGCAACAATTGTTTGGGTCAATCACTCTGAGCTGAGCATTTTCTGAAGAAGTGGGCAGTACATACTGATCTCGCCCGTCTTTTTTCAAAATAGACCCACATCATCCTGGCCTTAGAAATACCCTTGGGAAGGACTTTGATGGGAGGAAAAAACTCCTTCAAGCTCTTCTTATAGAACTTCCCCCAAATCGCTCTACGAAGGGGCTTGGTTTGAAATAAGATGTGGCTCTGCCCCAAGTCCTGACAGATCCACAGGAAAGAAGGCCCATAACTGCAGCAACCCTTTGCCTCTGTGCCACTCTGGGAACCCTGGCACATCCTCTTCCTGCTCTCTGGCAGCTCAGCTCCAATGAGTCAAGTTTCCAGATCTTCCCTTGATCACAGCTGCACTCAAGACCCCTCAGCGTGGGGAGGCTCGGTGGACAGGTAACACAAACTTGGGCTGTATAGCAATTTCTGCCTCATCTCTGCAGAGCTGGGAGGTGGATGATCTCCCACCTCTAAGATGAAACCTCCATTGCCTCCCAGGAAAAAGGAGAGCTGGTGCCATGGAAATGGCAAACACTGACTTTTGTGTGGTACGGGGCAGCTGTGTGCATGGGGGGCCCTGTCTGGTGGAGGAGGGAGGAATGATTCAGGTGCACAGCAAGGAACAGAGTCTCCTCATTTAGCTACAGATGAGTGTAAAACATTCGGCCCTTTTATTTAGTGTTTGAATTTATAAGTTGCACTACTCAGACTTGTCTAAGTAGGTGAGGGAGAGCATATAATCAGATCCGATGACTTGTCAGAATTCTCCATAAACAGGCCTTATCTTCTGCTCTCACTTATACCTGGGGATTTGACTGGTGCCAGGAGCTTAAAGGCACTTTTGCACCCCCTCTCCTGAGCTGGGATTAGCACCCCTTGTCCACAGCCTAGACCTCTAAATTCCCTTGAGTATAAACCATATAGTTTGTAGCCAATTAGATAAAAAGTGTTTGCCTTCTGTTTTCAGAGGGAATAGTGAGTTCAGGTCCTGAAAATAGGTTGTGCATTTCCCCCTCATCAACGTCATTTTAAGAGTCTTAACGTTCCAGCTGTCATCAGGAGGGGACCTATAAGCCTATTTCAAATTTCACATCCTCTGAGGAACATGTCGAATTCTGGACACAGACAGCCCTCCAAAAAAAGCACAAAATGAGAAGGAAGGACTGACAAGGGTACAAGAGTCTCCATTTTCAAATTCACATACACTCTTACATAAGTGAAAGAATGGGCCTTCTTACTCAGGTAAAACTTCCATTGCGGTCAATGGCATTTTGCCTGAGCGAGAAGTCCGGAATCTGGATCCAAATCGTTGAGTTTAATTCTCAACCTGCTTGCACATTATGTACTTGTGTAAAATGAATATCAAATGGATGTACAATGCCACCTAATCAGAATGGTAGCTCTATACATCCACTTGGTACAGGTGTAAGTGACTACACAAAGGTGCAAGGGAGTAGACAAATAAGCCACTTGTCGCTCTCTGAAATCATTTGTCCTTATTATGTACAGAAAATTAACATGGCACATACTATTTCAATCTAATGTTTTTGGGTTTCGCGTGTTCACAGTGACCTATACACACTGACATCTGTATGTACACAATCAGGACTTGATCATGTGAGAAGTGGAGTGCCAGCTGCAAGATTCAGAGTACCATCATCTTCCACTGAAGTCCTAATAGGCTGCTCAGAGCACTCAGTGCTTCAAAAACAGGACCCAAAATTACAGCCTTTAAAACCTAATCAGTTTTAAGTTAGCTGAATGAAAAGAGAATCTGAATAGTGTTTTTGAAGTGGAACACTATTTTTTAAAACTCGTGGATAATTAAAAAGTAGTGATGGGATTTTATCAAGACTTCCCACTAAAATAAAATTTTGGAGCTGAAACCAAGAACGAGAAATTTCAACTCCAAATTAATTATTTTTAGAAAGTTAGGAACAACTAAGCCCGTGTCTACACTACAGCAGCACAGGGACAGAACTGCAGCTATCCTGCTGCTGCCCTGCAGGTTAGACCAGTGGTTCTCAACTGGGGATCCGCAGCCACCCAGGGAGCCACGAGCCATTTCAGAGGAGCCCTGGTGTTCCCTGCGGGGCTGGAGCCTTGAGCCCATGGGCAGAGATTGGGGGGGGACACCACAGGGGTGTTACCCCCCCAAACTGCAGAGCCAGAGTGGGGCAGTCCCGGGGGCAGCTCCACCCGCCCCTCCTCCATCTCTCCCCCAGTTTTCCCAGGCCCTGGCCAGGTCAGAGGCTGAAAGCTGGAGCCAGGCAGTGCAGGGCAACTGCTGCTCTGGATGGCGCTATGGAGCAGGCAGCTGCGGCACTTGCCTGTCTCCTGCTGATACCTGGCGCTGTGGCTGCTCCTCAGCAACCAGGTCCATTTGACGCAGCTGGTAAGTGCCACTGAGGTGGAAGGACCCTGCTCCAGGGCCAGCAGAGCCCTCCGGGAGCAGCAACTGTGGGTGGCTGGGGGGAGGAAGAGGACCTCCCAGCACACAGCTCCTAGCTATCCCCTCCCTACATCTTGAGCGACATCCCCCACTGTACACAGCCCCTAGCTATCCCCTGCCTGCACCCTGAGTGGTTTTCAAACTTTCTGAGCTGAGTCTCCTGCTTTGAGTTATGATTTTTGGTTGCACCCCCCCCCCTCCACAACCCAGACAGGCTGGTGGCCTGCTGAGGTGAGTGAGGGGGTGAAGGCGGTGCTTTCTCCCTGAGCCCCACCATAAAGAGCTGGCCTGAGCCCGCCAGACCCTGCCCCACCCCCAAAATAGAAGTCAAACTGCCCCTATGCCTGAGGCTGCCCCTGGCTGGAGTGCAGAGTCCCCCTCACTCCTCTGGGCCCTGGAGTTTTTATAGCACGTTGGTAGGGTGGGGGGAGGGGAGCTCAGAAAGAGAAAAGTTAAGAACCCCCTGTGGTAGATGCTTCCTACATCAACAAAAAGGTTCTTCCACCTCCTCACGTGGCAGTAGCTAGGTAGGAGTCTACACCAGAGGTCAGGCTGGCCCAACTATGGCGTTCAAGGTGCACAAGTTTCCACAGTGACACAACTAGGTCTATCTAATTTTTAAGTGTAGATCAAGAGGTGTTTGTTTGTTTCCTCCTTAGCTACAAAACTGATATCTGCCATTATAACAGTGTTCAATAATTTAAATTTAATTTTCTGTTTAATAATGAAAATAGTTTATTTTTAAGAGAAGTGTCAGATTGTGTTCCCTTTAAAATGCACTGGAAATACGGCTTACAGACACGCCTCTAAGGTACCTGTGCCTACAGGAAAAATTTCCAGCTGTAACACATTCTTGTCTACTGACACTTGTGAAGAGTTAAACCCTATAATTGTCTTGTCATTTCTTCGTCGGATTCTTGTAATCAGAAATGAAAACCAAAGAACCTTCTTCAACAGAAAATAAGGTCTCAGTCTTTTTTTTTTTTTTTAATGGCAGACCAAAATATCAGATGAAACCACAATAGATGGTCTCATCCATGTGTTTTTTCTATCTGTGGTTCAACGTGAATCTCACCCACCTATAGCACAACTTAGAAAAAGTGTGTTCTTATAAACAATAAAATGGATTTGTTTTCAACAGAAAAATATTGCTTAAGAACAAGTCATAATTGTATCACTGCTTACACATTTTAAAGACAGTATATTTTGAATACAATAAAACCAGCTGTTTTATTTTAAAGTGCTGCTTTAAGTGGTTGAGTGGCTAAAGCATTATCTTATAATCTTCCATGAAATGAGACTGTTATCTGCAGCGAGACATAGCTCAACTAAGCCTTGGTTGGATGTACTAGAAACATTTTAATTTGTTGTAAATTGTTACTCTTTTCAGAAGAGATCCCAGGCTAAATTGTAGTCCAAATTGCTGTTTTTGCCATGTGAAAAAGTGATTATTTCATCCACAACACAGTAGCTATCCCTATCATAACTTCCATTGGGTACAAAGAAACCAAGCACAGTTTGATAGCTCACTAGTTTTACTTATTCAAAGTCCATCTCCTTTCCATTGTTAGAAACTTTCTACCAAAGATATTTTTCATTGGGACAGTTTTAGCCACTTTCCTTTCACATCTCTTGCAATGGTCTCAATGTTTAGGTTTATAAGGGTGGCATTTTCTAATGTTTCTACAATAAGAGATGCAGTGACAGACAGATAATATTGTCTGTTTCTATTCTAATTCCCTTCTCCCCCCATGCTCTGCAGTTCAGAATAGCCAATGCATGCAAATAATGGAAAAGTGCCCTTTTGTTTAAATCCAGACATTTTACACTCAATTAAAAATGATATCTTCGACTAAAAATGGAATTAAATGTTTTTCTTAAAATCAGAACCTCACACAAAATGGGGTACACCTTTATTTCATCTACCCCTGATGTAATAATGTTTAGATCATTTTGATGTATAGTCCATCAATTATGGAACTTCAATATCCTTGTAAGTAGACATGCCTTGCATGAAGGATTTGAATTATTATTACTTAGAACACTATGAATTGATACTCTGCAGACAGGTACAAGGAAACTGTCCACACCGAAGGAATCTACTGTCTAAGAGGCCAAATAAGCCAGCATGTAGAAGAGTTTGCTGATTTCACTTACGTAAACAGTCCTAATCAGATCAGGCTCTAAATTATTCCTGTATAATTGTTAACCTGAAATAATTCATCAGAACTATCCGGAACTCTTTCAATTTATGCCAGGATTTTCTTAAGGATGCAATGCTGACTTTTAAAAACAAAATTGTTAATGGGTGGAGGATAAAGAATCCCCCCGCCCAAGTCTTAAGATTCTGATGAGCCTTCCGAGAAACACACATGCATAATAGCAATTATTTTACACTAATATAGCAACTTTCATTCAGGACCAGATCTACACTTAACAGTTAAGTCGACTGAGCTACGCTGCTCAAGGGTATTAAAAAAATCCACACCCCTGAGCGACATAGTTAAGCCAACCTAACCACTGGAATAAGAATTGTTCTGATGATCTAGCCTCTCAGGGAGGCAGATTACATACGTCAATGGGAGAACCCTCCCATCACTCTAGTGAGTATCCAACGAAGCACTACGGTGCTGGAGCTGTGCCGCTGGAGCGTTTCAAGCGTAGAAAAGCCCCAACGCTCTCAAAGAGCCTTACAACATTCATAATGTTTCGCACACTCTTCTGAGTATTATTCCCATTGTTAGAGAAGCAAAATAAGGGACAAGATTGGAACTTGCCAAAGGTCCAGAACAAGGTAGTAGCACAACAAAACCCTGACAGTAGCTGGAACAGAACCCTATGCGTGCCAACTCATAGTCCCGTGCTCTATGCTCTACAGATTCCCTTCCAGGATGTGTATAGTATTAGATTTTCTGCACCGCAAGTTCAAAGAAAACGTATTGATTTCTACTGAACCAATCAGGATGGCGTATACATTGACCTTGGAGGCAGTCAACACAACTTAATGACACCTGTTTTAGAAAAATCACAACCACGGATTTCCTTCTTTCTATGTAACAAAAATATACCCTGCTTCAGAGTGCTACATTCATTCACGTGGCCAGAAATTACTACATAATCCCATTTAGCCATTACAGATAAATTTCCATTTCAATAGTATTAATAAAGTTTCTCTGTGCATACAGCATTGACACATAATATTGAAAGTGAGTAAACTGACGTGTAGAGTACTTCTGTCAGCAAGTTATCTGTACATTGTATACATTTTGCTGTATTATACAAACTTAAGTCCTGAGGACTAATTATGGGACTGAGATGAGCAGCATTTCGCCCTAATAAAAAGCCACAACTCTTATTTATTCATTTTATCTTTTGCAGTAGCTACAAAACCAAGCCCACACAGACTGTTTAATAAAGAATTCAATAAAGTTGACATTTATTCTCTCCAAGAAGAAACATTTTGTGAAACCACCTGCTATTTCCCAAAATAAAGTTATGTAGCTTCCATAACAGGTGGTATTTAAGTATTTAAACATCTAGTATGCAGTATCACTGTAATCCATACACCTATTAGTCAAATTAGAAACCTGCTGTAAAGTTAACCTGCTGTAAAGTTGTCCTGCTTCTTCATTTTACCCAATGGTTAATGTTTTAAACTATGGATGACACATCAGTAAAATGGAGCACACCTATAACTTATAGTGGCACGCAGGGCTAAACAACGCATGCAAAAGACAATTGGATTGATATACCACTTCATTTGCCCCGTTTTATCCCAGTGCAACTCCATTAATTTCAGTGAAGTTACACCAATGTAAAATGGATATAACAGTACAGAATCAGACCCACTCACTTCCACACAAAGTTTAAGCCTATTTTAAAACTACAGCACTCTTTTTTCATAGATTTGTGCTCTAATCTTCCCGATATCGTTCTTAAAAGGTTCTGTGATTACAGATATATTTCTGTTCTTAAATCAAAGGTATTTTTATCAAAATTGTTTGGATAACCTTTCTAAAAACTTAAACATGAATATACCTGTATCAAAAGATTGTTAAAAGGAGTAGATATTTCTGCCAGTTTCCCCAACTTGACTACAGATTTAATTACAGAAAGCAATTTAGGTTCATTCATTACCAAAAGACCAGTTGACAACTACAACTAGGGGCTGAATAGTACATAATAGTTCTTTGTTCTACAATCGAGCATAGTTTGGATGCTGTAGTGGGCTATAATATTAAAAAGAATTAGCCAGTGTATATTTTAATCTGGCAACTACAATGGTGAATTTTGTAGAACAAATGTAAGCAGGTCAAACAAAAAACAGCCTTTAAGCAACTCAGATTTTTTTCCTGGTTTTGTCTTTGTATAATTTTATATGCTGTTTTTTTAAGACCATAGCAAAGACCAGCATGTTGAAAAGATTTCTTTTAGGCTCATCACACTGCAAGCTCAAATTCTTCAAAAGTTCATTGAAGTATCGGGAGGTTACTAATACTCTTCTCAACTGTTCAGTGCATGTTTGAGAAAGAAGGGGCAGCTTTACTACTATGTGCAAAATCTTCAGGTTGTGTAAATAGGCATTGCTCCACAGAATTTAGTGAAACTATACCAGACTACATCACCTACTTCATATTATCTCACAACACAATTGAGTCTCTATGTTCATACAGTAAATTACCCAAGTACACAACCGGAAATGTAAGTGTCCAGGAAGAATTAAGGAACAGATGTCCAAAAACTAGAAGAGAAGAAAGGTAATAATTGGTGCCATCCTGGGAAAATCAAATTCTTACAACTCGGGAGTGAGAGCATCAGCCTAATGAAGAAAGTGGCCCAGGCAGACAAAGCAAATTTCCCTTCTGACTGAAAAAGATTTACCCCGACCTGCCACCCCCAAAAGACTTGGAACGGATTAAGGGTCTGGCCCTGTGAGGCACTGAGCCACGTCTTAACTCAGAAATGCAAACAGAGTATCACAGTGAGGCATGAGACAATCCCACAGGCACCCACTCAGAATTTACAAGCCTTTGAATAAGAAGCACATTGGGCAAGTAGGAAGACCTGAAAAATGAAGCACGAGGACTCATGAGTAGAGGAGTGAAAATATAGGCCAAATTAGAAGAGTGGTAGTATTAACAACAGACACAATCTATTCATTGCCCTCAAAATTTGCCTGCAAACATACAATTCAGAGTCATAACATTAAAGTTTGACAGTTAATCAGACAGGCAGTGGAACAGCAGTGGCTGACAGGACAAAGTCCATAGGGTTTTTCTTTTCACATTTTTTCCAGTGAACTGAAGAGCCACGTCTTAACTCAGAAATGCAAACAGAGTATCACAGTGAGGCATGAGACAATCCCACAGGCACCCACTCAGAATTTACAAGCCTTTGAATAAGAAGCACATTGGGCAAGTAGGAAGACCTGAAAAATGAAGCACGAGGACTCATGAGTAGAGGAGTGAAAATATAGGCCAAATTAGAAGAGTGGTAGTATTAACAACAGACACAATCTATTCATTGCCCTCAAAATTTGCCTGCAAACATACAATTCAGAGTCATAACATTAAAGTTTGACAGTTAATCAGACAGGCNGCGGCGCAGGGTCTGGAGGCATAGGGGCTGCACGAAGCCCCTAGCGCTTGGCTCTTAAACAGAGCCGAAGAGTCAGGGGAGGAGCAGAGCCGCCGTGGCCGGAGGCTCTGCTCCTCCCCTGATTCTTCGGCTCTGTTTAAGAGCCGAGCTGCCCGAGCACTACTGGCTTCGGGCAGCCCCCATGCCTCCGGACACTGTGCCGCCGGAGCCCAGGAGGGGAAGTGCCCGGCCGGCAGCTGGGGTCCGGAGGCAAGGGGGCTGCCTGAAGCCCATAGCGCTCAGGCAGCTCGGCTCTTAAACAAAGCCGAAGAATCAGGGGAGGAGCAGAGCAGCCGCGGGAGGGGAAGTACCCGGCCGGCATTTTCCCGGACATGTTCGGCTTTTTGGCAATTCCCCCCAGACGGGGGTTTGATTGCCGAAAAGCCGGACATGTCCGGGAAAAAATGGATGTATGGTAACCCTAAAATAACATGAAGCTGCCAAATTTATGCCTCCATAAAGTTTTGTGGCCCAGCATTAAAAAGGTGTCTCACATGTAAAGAGAAACCTGTGGTGGGAAAAAAAATAATCAGAAAGAAGATATCAATGAGAAAATTAGTAGAGAAAAATAATTGAATAAAATTTAAAGAAAGAATGGGAAATTAAAGAGAAGCAAAGGAAACGTGAGAAAGGGAAAGAAGTACAGCTGGTGAGCTGAAAGCATCATCACTACAGGAAACAGATATTCCTAGCTCAAATATGGTGGGGGTCAAGGGAGCATTGCTGAGATCAGCAAAGTATTTTGGGACTAGGAAGTAAGAAGTCCCTGGAAGCAGCTCAGAAGTCCTTTTGTAAGAATTTTATGTATTCTGTATATGAAGGGTGTGCTTAACTTTTGTAAACTAAAATGATTACATCTAAAATTAGCCTTTATAAACAAAATACACATATATAATATACACATTCTACATACCTTTGTTGTTGTTGTTTTGGTGCTTAGCTGTGACATTTAAGCACAAGGTAATAGATGTCATATTTGGGCTAAGAAAGAAAATGCAGGTAATACTTATAGGACATGAGGGGCCAAATTATAGGACACAAGGGGCCAAATTCAGCCCTCACTCAGGCAATGCAATAGAGTTGAAGTGCAATGGGAATTACACAGGTGTGATGGGAGGATTTTGGCTCTGGACATCTGATACAAAAAGCACTTTGTCCTGACCTATTTGTAATTAATACAATCTTCCCCACCTCCACTTCCCTCCCCCGCCCAAAAAATACCAATCACAACTGATGTAGAACACTCAGCTTCTTCCAGCCTCACATTTATTTCAGTTCTCCCTTCTTTACCTCCACTGTTTAACTGAGAAGACAAGTTTTCACTGTCAAACAGAAATCATGAACAAAGCATCAGGACATTATATAATAGCATCCACCCAGTGACACAATAACTGAAGTTTCCTTGCACAGTGATGGGAAGGCAGGGAGTCAAGGGGAGATTTACTAGGTCGGGGTGGCCAAACTGTGGCTTGCAAGCCACATGGCTCTTTTACCTTTAAAGTGCAGCCTGCAGACCCCCCCCCCCTCACATACTCCCCACTCCCCCGTCTCCACCTACCAAGCTGGGGGGTGGGGAGAGCTCGGAACCTCTGCCTTGCAGCAGGCTGGTGGGGTAGGGGCTTCTGCCCAGCGGGAAGGGGGGTCTTGGAGCTTCAGCCCTGCGGGGTGCACCTGATGGGGCTTGGGGCTTCAGCAGAAGCGGGGCTGAAGCCCCAAGCCCCGGCACCAGGCAGGTGTGCCCTGGCTCTCGAACTTCTGAAGATTGTCATATGTGGCTCAGAAGGCCAGTAAATTTGGCCACCCCGTACTAGGTTGTGCATTTACAACCTTACCTATATAAAGGGCGATGCCTGGGATCCCCAAACTCTATCTCCTCTCTGGACTTCTTATATGGCATTTATTAATTTTGTTTAAAGAACATCGTGGATGAGTTTGTGATTATGCTGGCACCCATTAAGGGTTAGTGTGAAAAAAGCAACAATCTGAAGATACTAAATATTATCTTTATCCTCTTTCTAATTTGATGTTTTGCTGGCTGTGTTGTCACTACAGCCGGGTTAAAAAAAATAAATAAATAAAAAAAACCCACAACTGATTTTTCCATTCACTGGCAATTTTGGAAAGTTAAAAAAAAAAAAAAAGCCATTTTGCATCACACCAAAAACAAACAAACATTTTCAAAATTAAAAAAATTGGGGTCAAACAAAACATTTAGTTTTTTCCCCAATTTCAACCACTTAAGTATTTTTGAATTTTTAAAAATAAAAGGAATGTTTTAAACAAAGTAGTTAAAAAAAAAACCCGCACATTTTTTTTGTTTCAAAACGAACAATTCAGCAAAATCAACACAAATTCGTGAAACATTTTGGTGTATAATGTCCTGATGCTTTGTTCATGATTCTGTATTTTTCACTGAAAAATTTTGCCCAGCTTCAGTTGTTACTCCTGCTTGAAAGAGCTTTTAGGGCTACATGTCACCCTTTACATAGGACAGATTGTAAATGCACCATCAATTTATTTTATCAAGTCTTTCCTAATGCATCTTTTTGTTTTTCTACTTCCTGCAGTGTACGGGGGGAGTTAACATTAAAACTTACCTGCTCCAGCTTGTTCAATTATGCTGTCTCTTTTTGTCTGTACCTTCAGGGCATTTACAGCAGCTACTTGGCAAGCACAATAAAATAAAGGAACATACACGGCTCTCATCTCAACTCGTTCAGCCCTTCCCCATCCCTGTAGTGCACCCACACTGCAAGTCATAATTTGGTCCTAACAATCCTGAAGAAAATAGATCAGAAGACCAGTCTGATGAGCTAAATACCAGATGTCCCCAAAACTTCATTTTTAAAAAAACTTGAACATACATATTTTCTACAGCCTGCTTTAAAATTAGACCAAACTGAGGGTACATCTACACTTCCCACCGGATCGGCGGGTAGTGATCGATCAGGAATCGATTTATCACGTGTAGTGTAGAAGCGATAAATTGATCCCTGATCGCTCTCCTGTCCACTGCTGAACTCCAGCTCAGTGAGAGGCGGAAGCAAAGTCGACGGGGGAGCCGCAGCCATCGATCCTGCGCCGCGAGGATGTGAAGTAAGTAATTCTAAGTTGATCTAAGATACGTCAATTTCAGCTGAGCTATTCTCATAGCCGAAGTTGCATATCTAAGGCTAGGTCTACACTACGGGGGGGGGGGGGGGGGGAGATTGGGGGGGAGTCGACCGAAGATACGCAACTTCAGCTACATGAATAGTGTAGCTGAAGTGGCGTACTTTAGGTCGACTTACCTGGCTGTGAGGACGGTGGCGAGTCGACCGCTGCCGCGCCGCTGTCGACTCCGCTTCCGCCTCTTGTCGCGGTGGATTTCCGGAGTCGACGGAAAAACCATCGGGGATCAATTTTATCACGTCTTCACTAGACGCGATAAGTCGATCCCCAATAGATCGATTGCTACCCGCCGATTCGGCGGGTATTGAAGACGTGCCCTTAGATCGATCCCCCCCCCCCCCCCCCCCCAGCGTAGACCAGGCCTGAGACTTAGATGATTTATAACAGGAGCTACTTCCAGAAAGCAATGCGAATTGCATGCCTCAGGGTCTAGCAAACTCTACCTTGGGACAGGCAGCTAAAACATTCTTGTCAAACATAGGTTTGAAGAGGTAAAGAGAGAGAAAGGCCATTTCTGAGATAACAGGTACCTGGTCCTAGATCATTAAGGGCTTGTAAATTCAGTAATCACTGTCACTCTAGATTTCCCTCGGTGAATTAGCATCCAATATAGAGAATGAGGCACAGCTGTAATACAATTATACTGTCTTTCCTACTGAACAGTTAGACAAATCCACTATGGCAACTACAACTAGTTGCCTACATGGAAAAGTAACTTTCTTAAGGATTCAACTTTCTATGTATCTTTTCCAACAGACTTTCCTAATTTTCTTCATTTACGATGAATGGTGTATAAAAAAACCTATTAGTCTGTTGTGATAAATGAAGGGGGGGCGGGGAGCTCGCCTTTATGGACACTCAGCCAGTTAGCTACAAAATCCCTGTTAGTAGCTCTTCCCTACTTGCTTTACCTGTAGAGGGTTAAAAAAGCCCATAGGTAAAAGGAAAGGAGTGGGCACCTGACCAAAAGAGCCAATGGGAGGGCTAGAACTTTTTAAAATTGGGAAAAATCTTTCCCTTTGTCTGTCTGTTGGTTGTTCTCTGGAGAGAGGGGACAGAGCAAAAACAGGGCTGAAGCTATGCTGTAAAAAGCTGTGAACTAGGTATGAAAATCACCAGATCATACCTAAGAACTACTCAATTTAAAACCCCAGACATGCAAGTAGATCAGGAAATGTCTAGAAAGACATAATTAGGTTTATCTCTTATTTCTATAAGGCTTGTGGACTCCACTCTGCTAACCCCCAAATGCTTTTGTTTAGCTTGTAACCATTAAGCTGGACCTCAAGAAGCTTGATGCTTAATTATTATATTTGCTCTTTTTAAATCTAGCAATAGCCTAAGTTCCAGATGTATTTTCTTTCTTTCTTCTTTTTTTTTTTTTTTTTTTTTTTTAATAAAATTTGCCTTTTTTAAGAACAGGATTGGGTTTGTGTGTCCTAAGAGGTTTGTGCATAGGTTGTTTAAATAGCTGGTGGCAACAGCTAATTTCCTTTGTTTTCTTTCTCAGTTCTTCCCCGGAGTGGTGGGGAGGGAGTGAAAGGGCTTGAGGGTAACCCAAAGGGAGGAATTCTGAAGTTCGCCTTCCTGGGTCAAAAGGGGTTTTTGCACTTGGGTGGTGGCAGCATCTACCCACCCAAAATCAGAGAGATGCTGTAACCTTGGGAGTTTAATACCAGCCTGGAGTGGTCAGTATTAATTTTTAGAATCCTTGTGGGCCCCCACCTTCTGCATTCGAAGTGCCAGTGTGGGGAATCAGCCTTAACATCTGTTCTTATTTTTGTTGTTGTATTCTAGTATAAGTCTTCCCTCAGAAATGTAACTTAATTTTCTTCACTATTCAACCTAGTTTTAAAACTAATCTAAAAGTGTTATTGATGAAACCATAATTGTGTGCTAAACGTTATTTTCTTTTGGGGGCTCATTGACTGTGGGTTATTTTGGGCACAAATGTACACTCCTTACACAGGAAAAACTCTTGTGGATATTTACGGGTATTTTGGTTGCCCAAGAAATGCAGGATGAAGCCCACATCATAGCCTAAAAACACTGTATGCTATGTAAAAGATTATTTCAGTTTGACAAGAAAGGGTAGCTAGAGACATGATCAGCATTTTACTAGATTTTGATATAAATATTCTGAAGTTTAACAAACTGTTATATTGCTTAGTACATAAACAAACAAACAAAATCTGATCTAGCAGTGTGGGTGGGAATTTCCTGTTTCCACTGAACTTCACAATTCCTCCTGGGACAAAAGAAACCATGATTGCGGGGGGTGGGGTGAGGGGTGGGAGACCATTAAAATGTATATACAAATATTCGACAGATGTGCCAATCTGATTTTTATAATAGATTGTTATGACAACAATATTCTTTATGTTTCATAATCCAATCACAAAATTATTTTTCCTTTTATTGAGAGCTGTATCTTAAATCTGATCCTGAAGCAACAGGAACAGTGAATCATTACGAAGTTCCCTTTCTCTTCCTCCTGTAGATTTTTATTCATATGTTTATTCTGAACAGGCTAATCTCAAAACTGGCATCTGACAATCTACTGGTCCTGAGGGAAGATGTTCAATTTTGTACGTACAGTTAATTCACTAATAAACTCAGCACCTGGTATTGTTATGGTAGAGCTCTTCCTAATCTAATGAGAATGTCTAAAAGGAATAGGATTCTTAACCCATAATTAACAGTTGTTATCTCAGGTTCTCAAAATGTCATTTGGCAATTTAGACAAATGTGCACTGCTGATGGGCAGCCATCTTTTTTGTGATGGAGGTAATAAGAGAAACAGTTATTTTACACCAGTAAGTTACATATATTCCAAATATTTCAATCGGATCTTTAAATCTATTAGACTGTCCATTGTTCTTAACTATACTGCATTTATTGCAATGACACTGTACTAGGGTAAAATTCACACCAGTGCAGAGGGCCTGTACAAGGCCCCATGCAACACATCACCATTCCTTAAGCTGATTCATACACCTTCTACTGGCAAAATAAATGTGGTTTGCAACATTGCCCATGATTGGGATAGGCTAGATTTGAAACCTTAAGTGCTGCAGTATTTCTGGCAGACGGGGCCCCTACTGGGAGATGTTTTTTATAGTTAGAAGAAAAACGAAAAATGTAAAAATTTTAATAGAAGAAAGTATTGTCCCTTGAAAGCCAAATTCAGACTCCTTAGAGGAGGAATGGGCCTTACTCTGGTTTTAATGTTAAAAGCATATGGAGAAAGAGACCCGATAAAAGTAGCTATCATAAATGGAGCTGTTAAAAATGAATGAACATGCTCCATATTGAAACTGAAAATAACTTAGGCAACAGGTTGACACTTTCATGAATAGTTACAGTAACCACATATGAAAATATGCATCCTTGATCTTAACAGATGTCAAAATATCTCCTCTTGCTGTAGAGAGAAATATCAACTTGTTTTCTCTCATCTTTTTGAAACCAGGACTTAAGGATCTCAATTCAAATATTTCTCCAGAAGATTTTGGTACAAAAATGTAACAGGAATCAATATTGCAAATTTCTTATTCAGGCAGAACCCAGGTTATTGCTTCTAATCACACATAGCTCAGAACTCTCAATAATATCTCCATTTATTCTGAGTGATGCTGCAACCTGTAAGTCTTTGCCACTGGGAAGACTTACACCAGCCCAAACACTCAGGCAGCAAGGGAAGAATAGAATGGCAGCTGTCTGCAGCCCTGCTCAGCCACTTAATGTTACACCAGACAGAAGTGAGATATCTCAGGAAGCTGAGCCAAGGCTTAACAAAACACCCAGACCAACCAAGATCTCACCAACAATTCCTGAGAAAGTACTACTAATGTTCAAGGAATGCAAGTACTCAGGGGACAGGTCTGGGCCATCTGATATAGTATAGAGCAGCTACAGGCTAGCACCACTCCTCAATTCTAAAAGAAAAGATCTGGCATGGCAAGTATGCTGATTTAGACACCCTTCTCCAGGAGGAGACCTCTCCTCAGCATATTGCCCTCGATGGCCAGATGGGCTGGAAGAGCCAGAAGAAGGTTAAGAAAAGGGTCCTTGAGGCACAGTGCATCCTTCCAGGCTTTACAGGCTGTGATAACTGAAATACAGCTCAAGAGATATTTGTCTCTGCTTAAAATACCAGGACATTGTCACGTTGGTTTGGGGGATGAATGCATGGTTGCAGTATGATAAGCCTCTTCAAAAGGGAGAAGGATAGTGACCCAAATATACCCTGGGAAAGTTCAGAAACAGACTTCGATTTCTGCTAATGACCCTGGAGAGTGGGTCACTTGTGTCAAGTGTACAGCAAGTTGCCTAGCCGTCCTTATTGCTGCCGACATGGGTTGGGAACCTGGGGACAAGCAGGTTTGCTGTATGTGTCTTGAGGGGCCTGCCATATGTGCATCTAGTCTGCTTCTTACGAGACTGTGCAAGGGTGTCCTGAATGCGATGGTCAGCAAAGAGCCCATGTTTACTGAGAAAGTTGTAGGTCTCTTCAGAGAGGTAATGGTGACAAATATTTTCAGAGGAGGGGGAAAAACATGGCTCCCTTAGAAGGGAGGGGATCCCAATTAGTCTTAATATGCCTTGGGATTCAACGTTGGATACCTAGAGGAGACTGCAGCTGCCTCTTTGAGGAAGGTTGTCAAATAGGCTTCAGAGTTCCCTACCATGGTCTCAGTTCATGTTATGCCATAGGGGCATGCCCTGTGGGTTGCTGACCAAGATTCATCAAGAAATGGCTGCCAGTTGCATTGCTGTCCCCATCCCATCACTCCCTTTGCCTCATCCTAGCATTTTCCACCGAGAGCAGTCCCTATAGGAATATATAATTTATATGAAAACATTTCCTAGCCCAGGGCTCTCTGGTAAGGGATGCCATCCACCCTGAGGCCTGCTCCATGTGACATCACTTGTTTGATCACATTATGCAGCTCTGTTTTTTAAAAAAATGGGTTAGTAAAGGGATTAATGATATACTTGCAGCAGGTCTCTGGTGATAGTGGCCATATCACAGATGGACGTGTGGTATGGATGGCTATTACCAAAACCATCAGGGAGAAGAAATGCCTGGAGACAGAAGGTTGAAGAGCCAGGGCTAGGATCCGCAGAGGATCTTCACAGAAGTGGGTAAAGTCCGAGGATCCAACTTCTTCTTGATCTTGTATAAACACAGCCACCCTAGGAGCATGTGTAGGTGAGAGTGTCCAAAAAGATGCATGGATCTAGGCAGGGGCCCATTGTCATCCTCATCTCTCTATGTCTGCTCAGTGGTTTCTGAGGTGGCTACAAGGAAAGTGCCACTTCTTGCAGAAGGAGTAAGCTTGTCCTAGAGAGAACTGCTGGCATCAGCACAGGTGAAGGCATGTACTGTAAGAGATTGCAAGGTGGACCTGTGGCCAGTTAATTTTCATGTGCAGGGCTGGCCTTGGGGAAAATGGCACCCTGGACAAACTTATATTTTGGCGCTCCTTGCCCCTGCTGCCTCCCTGGGCTCCCCCACCCTCAATCAACTGTGGCCCCTGCTGCCTTCCTGGGCACCCCATTCCCCCCACCCACACCAGGCTCACGGTGCTTCCCCATTCATCCCCCACCACCACCTCTGGGTGATGTTTCTCAGACTCAAACATGAACACATGAAAAGGGAAACCTAATATGTTATCAATAAACACAGGAAAACAGTCACCTAACTAGAAAGGGCATGCCAACTAAAAACATCCCAAAGAACGCATGACTACAGTGATGATGGACAGAGACAGAGACAGTTTCACAGATTCATTAAACAGCAAATGCAAGTGATCAGATACTTTTAAGAGAATGGGGGGGGAGGGGGGGAGGGTTAGAATTTTTAATGAAAACCCTGCACCAACAAAATCGAAACCCATTCCTGTACCGAGGTAATAGACTTATGCATTCAGCTACATAGTGCAGGGTCCCAGATTAAAAATGGAAAACATCTGAATATTTGAAAACAATGAAAACATGTGTTGGCGTCTATAGAATGTAATGTAAATACATTAATATGCTACAAATAAACATTGATAAAGAAAACTAAATATTTTTTTAAAAATAAGGGTGATACAATCCTTTCAAAAACTGAATTTTCCACATTAAACAACAGCAATCTATGTTACGATTATTTCTTTGGTACTCCAACATGAACAAAAAATAAACACTTTCTACATTTTAAAAGCCGTATGTTTCTCCCCAAGTACGGCACCTCATTTAAAGTGGTCTTTTTTAGTTGCACTGCAGAGAGTGCATGTAAACAAACTCAAAAACAACATAAATTATAAGCATTAGAATTACCCTAATTACCCTATATTTCCTGTTCTATCCTGCTTAAGAGTCATAATGCTGCTTTTTTTTGTAACTAACTAGAGCCATTATTGTGACACTCTGGGGTACATTTTTGGCATTATTTACCAAACTTTTTTTTATTAAAAGGTATTCACTGACCTCTAATTCATTATTATTTTGCTAATGGCCCTTTATCTGAGCTTGTGGTCCAATCACTACTACAAAGCAACAACACTTAGACCGATGGCTCTTTATTATCACAATAAATTACTTCACTATATACACAGCAGCTCATGCAGAAGGGAAAGCCATTGGTTGAGTAACCATAGGCCGTGGTATGCTTTGCCTTAGACTAGAGCTCTAAAGAGTCTCCCACTTTCATAAGGTTACAAGTAGAGGATTCTATTATTTGTCATACTTCAGCTATATAAATAATTTAGGTACAGCAGTTGGAACTATCCCCTTTACAGTGACTGAAGATAGACTGAACCTGAGGTTGTTTTTGGCCACTTCAACCCATAGACTAGGAAACGGGGGGAACTGCCAACATTGTGTTCCAGAACAGGAACAAAACACACTGCTAGGATACAGGGCTTTAAAACTTGCATTAATGCTCAAGATATAAACCTGAAATAAGACGTAATAAGGATTACATCATGCTCAAGACCATGAGTAAACACTACTCTGTTTCATTAGATTATTGGAGAAAAATAAGAGTCAGACATGTCTGTAAGAAGCTGCAGAGTTTATCAGAAAAGTTAGACAGTTTTTCAGGAACCAGAGAAAGTTAAAAGTCTGTCCTCCAAAACTGTAAAGGTTTATCTATATAATAATCAGTACCCTAATGTCTTTTGCTTCTAATCCCTCTGTGCCTTTGTGCTCTCATTTTCTTTAGTACATTTCCAGTGTCTTCTGGAAAAGCAATAATACAAGTGTAGCCACCAAGATAGGAGTTTTCACTCAAGTATGGTACAATACATCGATCAAATCCAACATGCACCCCCATAGTTTTCTAAAGGCCCCTTTTCTCTCTCTCTGAGAATCAATCTAAAAATCATGGAGAAAGAAAGGAAGATGGGCTGCTTATTCATATTAATTTAACCAGTTCAAATGATGGGCAATTTTAGCTCCAATTTACTACACAGCCTCACCTGCAAGGCTTTACATCAGCCTTTTAAAAATGTGTGAAGTGTAAGGCCAGTTTTAAGTTTGGTGACTGACCCATACCACAGCCAGTATCCCCACAACTGAGAATTCTTCCATCTACCAAACCTTCCAGTACATGAAAGGAGAGCTGTATGTTCCCAGGCTGTTCAGCTCCTGCTTCAAGAATGAGAAGGAGAGCACTCTGATTAAAGCATAGTATGCAAGAGCCCAGAGCACTAGGAAAGTACTGATCACCAGGGATCCTCGTTTGCCATGATTAAAAAAAATCCAGAATTCTCTGATAAAAACAAACCAAAAAAAAGTGTTTTTCTGTGATTAAAATGAAATGCTGAACTTTAGTTTCCCTAGCCAATTGATTATATTTATTTATATATATGAGTGAATACAATGTTTTATAGATGTACAGTAGAACCCCATTTATCCAAGCCTCCATTATCCAGCTCTCCATATTAACCTAACCACCAGCTGCCCTGGGCTGACAGCAGCAGGGCTCGGACAGCCAGCCCTAGGCAGCTGAGGCTTGGCTGTCAGCACTGTGCGGGGCTGACTGCCCAAGCTCCCCCTCCTCCATATTAAAATAAGGGATAGAAAGTTCTTTGCCAATTCTCCTGATTACTCCCATTTTTTATGATCTAATCTAGCCCCGGTCCCAATTAGATCGGATAAATGGGGTTCCACTGTAAACTTTAAAGTGTATTCAAAAAATCAACCACAAGAGGGGGGGTTGCACACATTGAATAAGTGCCACTGGTACTTTCAGTAAAATGCTTTTATTTTTTCACAAAACGTAAAAACTAAAGATTCTCTGTAAAAATTAAAATTCTGCGTTTTTCCTTGGGAAAATGATTTCTAGGATCTTGGCTAAACATAGAAATCAAACTGGCTCACAACTCTGCCTCCACGTTTTCTGGTTTTCAATTTAAATTTATTCTGCAATTAGGATGTAGAAACAGAATTTTTCTTCACACCTTTGTTTCTGGGAGGTGAGGAAGCAAACTTTTGAATAAAAGATACAACTGAGCTGGCTACTTGCACACTTCCAAAATACAGTCACTCTAAAGAGCACTCATTTGTGAGAAGGACTCAGAGCATCCTCTGCTTCAGGGAATGACTTTAGCCTAGAACCTTCTACGAAAAGTACGTAACAGTGGTGCAGATAGCAAAAAGCTTATCCTGGTGGCAGGTCATAAACTCCAGTCCCAGGCTCTCAGACTGGAATTTCTCAGAAGTTGTCCTTCGGCACAGACTGCTAGACAGGGCGCTGGACTGGGATTCTGGAGACCTAGTTTCTATTCTGGGCTCCAATCTGATGTGTGACCCTGAACAAGTCACTTCACTTGTCTGTGCCTCTATTTCCCCTCCCACACTTTGTTTTGTCTCTTTCGATTGTAAGATCTTTAGGGCAGGTACCGTCTCTTACTGTGCATGGTATAGCACCTAGCACAATGGGGGCCCCTCGACCTCACTCAGTTGGCTGGTTTCTAAGCAGTAACGATAACAATGTTTTGTCCACTTACTGGCACAAAGCTACTTTATAACGGAAGTTATTAACAGGATCAGACATGTCTTCAAGCCTCTTATTAAAGCATGATTGCTTACTTCTAAATACTATTGTCTGCCACCAGGTGTTATTTGTGCTGATAAATTGCATACTGTAGCACCTGGCTTTGAAGTGTCCAGTTAATCTGCTGCCACAATTTTTAAGGATTTGATCCAATGATCAGGTCTGATTAGACCTGATATCAAGTAAAATATTAGAAATGTGCTGCATATTAGTGCTGTACAAACAATAGTACTACTCTGAAAATAGAAATTACCGAATAAGCTCTAAGTGCTCCACTAACACGAAATAATTAACATGCTGCAATCTGCTGACTGTCAAGCCATGAGTAGAATCACCACAATAGGTTTTTAAATGCAAATTAGGAGGAAACTGCCAGTAGTTCAAGAAATCAGTTTATAGCCATCCAAAGATGGCGAGTCAGGTAGGAAAACTGCAAGACAGTATACTATATGAGAGACACCTGCATAGCCATAGGCCTCTTCCATTCTCCCAAGCAGTTAAGGTTATGATTGTCATGTAGGTGACATCTTGGTTCACAAGAGAAAGAGTGTACAGATAATAGGTTTAAAAAAAAAATCTACCTAACTAGTATTTTGATATGCATTCTTTATTTGGTTATATAACCATACTGTGTATATTTTATTTAAAACATTAGCAGATACTGTATTGGCCAACCATCCTTGACCTCGTGTTTGTTTCTATACTCCCATTTCACTAATGAAATATAAACATAGAAAAAAAATTAATTTCTTTTCAACATGACATAAAAGAGAATTACTATACTTAAAAATAAGATGTTTTAAAATTAAATATCAGTACTGTATTTCCTGTCCATAGAGAGTTACGTTGCAAATACAATAAATTATATTGTGTCAAAAAATAAACTTGATATAAAACAGTTGGCTTGAAAGGTGCTGCCTCCTCACTTCTTGTTAAGCAAGGCTCTAATTGTGCATGATCACATCATTCAGAACAAGAGCATGGTCTTTCAGGGAAATCTCTCATTCAGTATTTGAGATAACATCACCCGTTTTTCCAGAAACATGCTACAATATAAACTCAAACATACCCATAACTATAAGACCATAAGAAAGTCTGATATCTTAACAGAACAGTAAGAGTTAGCTTTCTACCTTAAAAAAAAAAAAAAAAAGTAAACAGCCAGCTTGATGGACTTAAATGCAAGAAAGTTAAATAATGAAAGTCTATCTTTATGTGTCATTACTACCCTCTGGGTTCTGCAGGGCACTGCCACATGAACTGTTCACAGGGCAGAAGAAAGCAACTACTATGACACTTCATTCTTCCCACCTGTAGCAGGCGCAGCATGTAGCCTGGGGAAATCTGATGTAGTATTGTGGAAGAAATAGCTGTAACAGGCTGTGGAAGAATTAGAGGAAGGAAGTATCAAATTAGGTAAGGGACAGGCAGCAGTATGTCTGTGCCCATCTAAGTGAGAGAAAGATTTTGGAGAAGAGGAAGAAAACTATGTGTGATGGGGAGGAGGGGGAAAGAATAGGAAATAGAATACAAAGAGTGAAGAAGATAAAAGAGAAGGAATGATAGAGATGGATGGCCAGAGGCTCTGGGGAAAACCAGAGATCTCCCTGTTCTTGTGGTCTATCCTGGCATCCATTTGGTTTAACAAAAAGGGATCTCCTCCTACCCTGCATTCTCTCTCCTGGTTGTGGCAGGTCTCATGGTGATACCAAAATTACTTCCATTTTATTTGGATTGTGCTCAGTCAGCAAATCCTCATTCATGCCCCTGACTCTAACAGTCACTGAATCTGGCACTCTGAAGGGTCAGATGAAACAGAGGGGGTTGGATGTTGTGAGCAGACTGCAAACTCTGCAGCTCATGCCTCCTTACTTAGCCTTCCTAGTTGTCCCATAAACACATTGAACGAAATGAAGCCTGGAGGACCCCACGCAAGAGAAATACTGGGGCAGAAGACCAATTGCCAAAACCTACTCTTTGGGGCCTCTCAGAAGTAGGCATGAAGCCAATGAAGAGCAGCTTCATCTATTCATGGTAGGGTTCCCAGGCAAGTTAAAAACACCCATAAGGAGTACTGAAGTTAGCTGCTAGCTCCGACAGCATCAGCATGGACACCTTATATTTATCTAATGCCTGAAGGAGATAACCTATTAAAGCAATCAGTGCAGGCTCTGTGCCATGCTCCCGGGTATACCCAGATTGAGAAGGGACAAGACAATCTGGGTGCTCTGAGAATTGTCTAGCCATACCCTTCTCAATAATATTGGTCCAAAATGGAAGATTCGATACTGGGTTATAGTTGGCCAGGTTGTCAGCATCCACAACTTGACAATTGTTTTGAATAGAAGCCAGGGCCGCCCAGAGGATTCAGGGGGCCTGGGGCAAAACAATTTCAGGGGCCCCTTCCATAAAAAAAAGTTGCAATACTATAGAATACTATATTCTCGTGGGGACCCCTGTGGGACCTTCCCCCCCCCGGGCGGCCCTGGGAAAAATAAACATTTAAAAACCTTCTGCATCTCGGCACAAACCCAGTTTTGAGAAAACTTCTTTTCAAGTCACCTTTACAAGCTATCACTGGTTCTCAGCATCAGCTAGTGCTAAACGGCACTAAAGCTCATTAAAAGGGTTGGACAAATATTTTCCGTCAAAAAACTTTTTTTGGATCGAAAACTAGGGGTTTTTAAAAAGCAGAAAAAAAATCACAGACAACGTCTGCTTTCCTTCAAAATTTGTTGTGGTTTTTTTAATTGAAAAGCTGAAATTAGTCTGCCAAAACCTGAACATGGTTTGGGGTTTCAGAAGTGTGTGGCCAACTATTTGCTGCTTGCTGTGTTTGATTGTTTAAAGAAACAATAAAAAAATTCTGCTAAAAAAAAAAAAAAAACACACCACACACAAAATTTGTGTGTGACCAAACACCTGAGCCCATCCGGTCAGATACTCTGCTGGTTTCCTTGACTCATATCTGTCTTCATAACTTTGGGTTCATTTAAGTTAGAACATGAGAATGGCCATACTGGGTCAGACCAAAGGTCCATCCAGCCCAGTATCCTGTCTACCGACAGTGACCAATGCCAAGTGCCCCAGAGGGAGTGAACCTAACAGGTAATGATCAAGTGATCTCTCTCCTGCCATCCATCTCCACTCTCTGACAAACAGAGGCTAGGGACACCATTCCTTACCCATCCTGGCTAATAGCCATTAATGGACTTAACCTTCATGAATGTATCTGTTTCCTAGAGACTGGCTCAATGGGGTCCCTCACAAACTGGAGACGGTTACTGTGGGTTTGTCTTTAGTATAGACTATGTACATACTCCACAAACTGAGAATTTGAGCTTGTTCCAGAATTTGGGATGAGCCTATGAAAACTGAAATGCTCAAAATAGCACATGCATGTGAATGGACACAGGGTGCTAAAATTAAATTAACCCAGGGGTTCTCAAACTGGGGGTCGGGACCCTTCAGGGGGTCACGAGGTTATTACTAAGGGTCATGAGCGGTCAGCCTCGACCTCAAACCCCGCTTTGCCTCCAGCATTTATAATAGTGTTAAATATATAAAAAAGTGTTTTTAATTTATAAGGGGGGGGTCGCACTCAGAAGTTTCTATGTGAAAGGGGTCACCAGTACAAAAGTTTGAGAACCACTGAATTAACCCCTCTGGAGCCTCGGGGAATGCGGGGGGGGGGTCTCCCTTGGTAGGGTTGGGAAGGAGGTAGGTCGTGTAGGATATTGCTCTTCTCATGTGATCCCTCCCCCACGGCTCTCTTGGCTCTATCATGGTTAATCTAAAGTGGCTAATTTTAAATGAAGCTACCCTCCCCTGACATGAAACTCCCTATGGCACTGAAATTAAATGTAGACTATAATTTGGCATTTGAGAAGTGAAAGGGATGGTAGCCCTAACAGAAAAGATAACAGCTTGGCTCTTTGTGTTAAATAGCTGTCTTCAAGCCTCAAACTGGTGAATGAGCTTTAGGGTAGGGAAGGCTGTGCCTCCCCAAACAGCCTGGCCCTGCCCCCATCCGACCCCCACCCACTTCCTGTCCCCACAACTGCCTCCCTCAGAATCCCCGACCCATCCTGCTCCTTGTCCCCACCCCCCCGAGACCTCCCCCAACCACCACCCCGGGACCCCACCCCCACCAACCCCCCCTACTCCCTGTCCGCTGATTGCCCCGACCCCTATCCACCCCCCCACCCCTCCCAAGTCCTGACAGACCCCTGGAACGCCCACGATCCAACCCCCGGTTCCGCATCCCCTGACCGCCCCCCTCCCCCCAGCAGCGCTGTCCAGGGCCACTCCTGGGTTATCCCCGCCTCTCTCCTCTCTCAGAGCCTCAGCGTGCTGCATCCAGGAGCTGCCCTGGCCCCTGGACAGAACTGCAGCGGCGTGGCTCTGGAGGAACTGGAGCTCGCAGCCCACCCCCTTACCACACAGCTCTGACTCAGCGGGAGGAGCTCAGGCCCTGCCGGAGCCACATCGCTGCAGCGCTGTCCAGGGCAGCTCCTGATGTGGCACGCTGAGGCACCGGGATATGGGAGAAAGCGGGAGCGGGGCCGGGGGAGCCTTAGATATTCTCATGGGGCCGGGGGAAAATTGCCCCACTTGCCCCCCCTCTGGGCAGCCCTGATAGAAGCCACACAACAGCTCCTTTTGCAGCTATAACCAGCAGAACTAGCCTTGCTGCCAAATCCTCTTTGGTTTTGACTCCCTACAGCAGCACACCTCTTCCTCCCACTTCATCTAGAAACTGGCAGCGAGCCAGGGGAGCCACCACCACCAGTGAAGAAAAGGGAATAGAAGGAAAGAAGAAATAGGCAGCTGTTAGGCGAGAGATGCATAACCATGATGGAATACGGGATATGGAACCAAGTCAGTGAGACAGGGGTGCGGTTAGGGGTGGAAAAGAAAATGAGAGATCAGATAAGGGAGTTTTGCAGAGAGACAGGGCAGAATATCAAGGGAAGGGGAAAAACCAGGCCAGAAGAGGACCAAAAAGAAAGACAGGGGCTTAGCAACAGTGGAATGGAGGCTAGAGGGGAAGAAATATTTCTGATGAGTTGCTCTCCTTACAAAATGCTTGAAAGGTCCTCCTTTCCTATCAGCTGCTGGTTAGTAGATTATGATAAATTTGAAGTTCTACCCCCATCCATATATATGGGGGTGGAGGGGGAAGAAAAGACAGAAAACTCCTTCTCCCTTCCTGTATACATTATACTTGTATATACTGGAAGGAAGACTGAGCTTTTTGTTTCTTCCTCCCCCCCCACAGTATTCAGAGACCCACTTGTGTCACTCTGTTGCTTGGTGTATCTTCATTTGATGGAGGAGATTGTATAACTCTCTGCCCCTTCCCCTCCTGCCCTTTGTTTCAATCTCTTCCTCTCTCTGGCTCAGACATACACCCCCCACTGCTGCCAGTTGATGCTGTTTCTTCAGTAGGCCTGAGGGAGTCACTACACCCACCCCTAAAGTTAACCAAAGCTATTTTTCCTGGATGCTGATACGGAAGAAAGTGTATTATTTTTTCTATGTTTAAATCCTTAGGAGGCACTCAGATTTCCCCCGTGGAATAAGTGTGCTGCCTTCACAGTATTCCTAGCCCCTGCAGGCCTGGATAGTGAAGGACCAAGCTTGACAATGATTTCTGTTTCAAATCTAATCAATAGCAGGCCAATCCTTGTTCTCTTGGTGAGTCTCTGCTCTTTCTACCCCCTCTTTCATGTTTCTCTGCTCCTTTCATCCTCTTCCTTCCCATCCTGAATCTCTTCTTTTCAGTCATACTTGATGTTCCTGCAGCACAGTACTTCCTTAGTGGGGCCTGCAAAAGCAACACTTTTGAAGTGAAAGTGACACAGACATTTCACTCTGCTGCTTCTGGAGACATGAACTGAAAAAGCAGCTGAACCGGTTTGATCCTCTGCTGCTTAGAGGTGCTGTGGAGTGATGCAGAATACAATCACAGGCCATTTTATAAAACCCATATTCAGCCAAGACTTTAGGTACACCTCTACCCCGATATAACACAAATTCAGATATAATGCGGTAAAGCAGCGCTCCGGGGGGGCGGGGCCGCGCACTCCGGTGGATCAAAGCAAGTTCGATACAACGTGGTTTCACCTATAACACGGTAAGATTTTTTGGCTCCCTGGGACAGCGTTATATCGGGGTAGAGGTGTATACCCTCCTTCAGAAAACATAATGAATAAAGTTAAGAAAGACCAATTGACTGAAGCCTCGAACATCCATCCATGACTGTTTCATGATAACATGCATGTTGCAATATTCATGAGAACTTTTGTGGTCGGATTTTCAAGAGCATGAAGTATTAGCCTAACTCTCTCCCATTAAGCCAATGGTAAATCTACCAAGCTCATACCTTTGTGGTACCTATCAATAGCAGGGATTATCTCCTCTAGAGCAGCTGGCAAAAGTAAAAAAAAATTATATTTTTAATTAAAACAAATCCTGTGAAACAAAGTCAATGGAACTGCTCAGGTGAGTACAGTTGCATGCTTCAATGTTTGTAGGATCAAACCTGTATATAGTTCAGTCTTTTTGTTATTTGAGTTGTGGTAGCATGCACAACATACTAGACACTTTCCAAACACAGTGAAAGATACAGTCTAAAATGAAGAAACAGATGAATGGTGGGAATAAGGGATAAGATATACTAGCAAAGTGTTCAAGGAGATGACTGACACATTAGTTCTAGTTATTTCTATGTATTTTGATTTTATAGTTGCCCTTTCTATTCCATTTCTAACTTTTTCCTCATTTCTATTTTTTAATTTAATTTTATAAATTGCCCTTGCCTATTTTATGTTATTTTTACAAAAGTATTATTAAAGGAAAAACTCAATGACAGATTTTAAAAGTACAAATAGACTAGATATCCAGGCTTGAGAAAAATCCCAGAAGTGTCCCATGTTGATTACTGATTAGAGAGAGGGGATGGGCCAGTGGTTAGAGCACTATCCTATAGCAGTGGCTCTCAACCTTTCCAAACTACTGTACCCCTTTTAGGAGTCTGATGTGTCTTGTGTACCCCAAGTTTCACCTCACTTAAACTACTTGCTTATAAAATCAGACATAAAAATACAAAAGCGTCACAGCACACTAAAACTGGAAAATTGCTTACTTTCTCATTTTTACCATACAATTATAAAATCAATTGAAATATAAATATTGTACTTCCTTTTCAGTGTATAGTATATAGAGTAGTATAAACAAGTCATTGTCTGAATGAAATTTTAGGTTGTACTGACTTTGCTAGTGCTTTTTACGTAGCCTGTTGTAAAACTAGGTAACTGTCTAGATGAGTTGATGTACCTCTAGAAGACCTCTGCGTATCCCCAGGGGTACACATACCCCTAGTTGAGAACCCCTACCCTATAGGACTTGGGAGACCTGGGTCCAAGTCCCAACTGCATCACAGATTTGCTACGTGAGCTTGGGCAACTCACTTGGCCTACATTAAAGATTGTGTGGTGCTCAGATACTACAGTATTTGGGGCCATACAAGTACCTTAGATAGAATATGATTATGAGTATACTGTCAAAATCATGCTATATGGTTTACAGACAAATATGAAAACAAGGTCCCTGCCCTGAAGACAACAATTCTGCAAATACTTAGCCATGTGAACAATCCACTGAAAAATTAATGAGAAAGTCTCTTGCGCATATTTGAAAATGATCGGACCCAAAATAGACACATCACAAATGAAAGCTAAGAGATAAAATGCAGTGAAAAATACACAATGTGAATGAAGGATGAGATTTTGCATGCTTCTTAGTTTCATGGCTTTTTTAATGGGAGTTTACGTCTGTCATCTATTTTCTTAATAGTTCACCAGGGCTAGAGTTTATTGGCCTTTTGGAAGAAGTGAAGTTTTCAAGAGGATGCAGAGTAACAACATAGTTCATAACCCAATTTGTAAAAGAATTTCATAAAATAGTACTAACGATCCCTTAGAATGTTTGTATTTAGTTCCAAAGTAAGAGTTTAAAATACCTAAGTTAGTTATCTCTCCACTTTTGCTTAGAGCATCAGCTTCATGGGAACAGGGACCTATTACAGGGGGAGGGTGGGCTATCAGTATGTGGGTGATCCTGTTAATTAATCATGAGGATGACTTTCAACCTAGACTTCCCCGACTTGCTGCTCCCTTGATGGAACCCAGTTACTAAAACATTTCTTGAGTCAACTGACCTGATGCCAGGGCTAAGACGAATGCACTACTACTAATGCTGGCTGTCACAGAGTCCACTCACCCGGAGCGATGCCTCCTGCTGGCCATCCTGCGGATTAGCTCTGCCAGCTTGCACTCTCCCTCCTGCGTTGTCTTCTCCTGTCTTGTCTCGCTCTGCTGCCCCACTCATTCCCAGCTTTGCAGCTTCCTCTCCATGGCTTGGTCCTCAGGCCAGGTCACTAAAGTCCTCCTATCCCAGGGAATTCAGTCTTTCCAGACCTGCTGTCTGGTTAGCACCTCCAAAGCACTGCGCCACTCCCCAGCGGCTGAGAGGGAACCTCTCTCTACACTGGGTTCCAGACCGAGAACCCTCTAAAAAGCAGCCACACTCCCTGTACAGTCCTGCCTCTTGCTGCTCTTTCCCTGGGCTTCTTCCTACATATCTGGCTTTCCCCCTCTCTGGGTTTGCCAACCTCCACTGGGGGAGGAGGAGCCACCTCCCTGGCTTTATACGTGCCCTGCCTGTTCCCACACAGATGAGCCTGCCCTTAATTAGCTCCCTAAACCTCCACTGCTTGCAGCCTAATTAGCTGATTGGGCCCACCTGATCTAATTCAGCTTTTGCAGGGCTAGTGTTGGGAGTCCAGCCCATCACACTGAGCCACATAAGAACCTTTTAATATCATTGCAGCTCCTCTGGGGCCGCAGTGAGGAAAAAGGCCATTTTACTCAATCTTATCGATTGAGACAAGATTTTAAATTCTCCACTGTAAATACCTGAAAGGCTGATTTTTACAATTGCTGAAAGCGTAGTTCCTCATAACTACCACCCCAAGACCATTTTGTAGGAACAACTCCCCCAATTCTGGAAATACAATGGATAAAATCAACAGTATTAGATATTTTCTGAAGCCAAATGAAAGTATCTTTTACAACTAAAGGTTGGACAGATAAGACTATCTGTACCCAATGAGCATTTTTAGAAACAATCTCAAGTGCCAAGAAGACTCCTCACAGGCATGGGAACCAAGGCCATTTCACTGTTCCTAAATTATATCGTCCAGACTGGCACAAAGGAAACAATAGCTGTCCCAAACTTGCACAGATCCCCAATCACTGAGCTTGCAGAGAAACCACGGCACCCTTAAAATATATAAAGTGAGGAGAAAGATGGAAGTAGAAATGTGTGAGAGCCAGTAACAACAACTGTTATAGTGCTGTCTAAAAGGAGAGATCCAGGTAAATTCTGCCCTGGAATGGAACCACTCAGTTCCCAGCCAAGTCAAAGGGGGCTGCCTCCTTGAATATCAGAAGAGAATTTGGTCCTCATCTGTAACAGACATGGGAGGAGCATGTGGAGATTGGGTGGGCTACAGTGTTAGGAGTGGGCTGGTTAAGGAAGGTGCACATCATTCCTCCTCTGTGGAGGATCTGAATAAAAAAATAATATAGCCTGTGACTCTGTTAACTCTTCCACTGAGTCCCTCAATGGTGTTTGGAACAGATGCAGATAGGGAGAGTCCCCAGTAGCATGACTTCAATTGAGCCATGCTGTCAGGGAGTCTGGAGAAGAGGAATGGAGGGTCACATCCTGGATGCCCCGGCCTACCACAAATCCTTGGGGATCTGCCAGGCTAGTGGTGGTATCTGTCCTTGACAGGACAAATAAGGGGCATCCTCACAGATTTCCTCTACCAGATGCCCATCCTTTGGGGAACCAGTGACTTTACCAGTGACAGCACTTCACGCTGGTACAGCTACCCTTACAGCACAGACCAATGCAATTTTCACACACACTTCCCCATGCTTGCAGGAAGGGCCGGATTTCCAATTAGGCACAGTAGGCACATGCCTAGAGGTGCCGGCATTCTAGGGGTGCAGACTAGAACAGAGCAGGGAGCAGTGTTCTTTACAGTGTTTGTGATGTCATTGACTGGCATAGAGAAAGAACTATGAGTGCAAGTCCTGGAAGGTGAATAAAAGAGGAATTACAGAGTCTGATCCTGAAAACACATATGCACATGAGTAACTATACTTGTGCGTAAAGCTGTTCACGTATGTAAGTGTTGCAGTATTGGACACTTACCCCTATTAGGCTGCAACTTACTGAAAAGTTACAATTATTTTTAAGCTAGTATTTTATATTTTATTAAGTATTCATGCAATGTAATATTTTAATAATACCTAGCTCTTATATTGTGCTTTTCACCCAAGTGATTTATAAAGGGAGTTAAGCTTCTCTAGTCCTAGTTTACATATAGGGAAACTGAGGCACGGAGCAATGAAGGGACTTGCCCAAGGTTACTCACCAGGACAGTGGCACAACTGGGAGAGAACTCAAATCTCCTGTGTTCCCAGTCTCATGCCCTAGCCACTGGATCACAGTGATTCCCCTTCTTTCTTTACCTCTATGTTTATTCTTGTATGTGTTCACATACATTATTTTTAAGAAGACAATGCAGCTTAAATGCCTTTCAGTTTATCTTTCTGAACAGTATAAAAAAGGTGTGTACTGTAGTTCAGTATTTGTGTACTACACCTTCCTTACTCTGTGTTCTGTATAAAGAAAGACATCATTCATATCTGCACTGTTATATTGCAGCAGTTCCCAAAATGTACTAAACTCTATACAAACCGATAGAAACAGTGCCTACCCCACAGAGCTAATGCATATTAATGAATGATTATGTTGCCATCAATCCCTCACTTACTGAAGTTATATTAATAATACAACAAGAAAGGACTCTGACACATCCAGCTTCACAGAAGTAGCATGCCTTCAATTCAGTCAAGAAAACCCCTCATCTCTACAGGACAGCAGAGGTTTCCATAAAGGTGACAGGACACAGAACAATCAACAATGTCAAATAGGGAACAGGAAATTTGTGAGCTCCCACTCACAATTTCCGTGTAATTGTCCCATCAGGAAGGCAGAAATTAGCCTGATGACCCATCCCACTCAACAATGGCCAGGGCTTTGGTCCACTATACCGCATGCACATATATCTGAGGAGATCCATAGAGACCGGAGCCACACTGGCCTCATGACACACTGCTCACAATCTCTCCCTCAGAGGAACTATTTACTGTGCAATGGCTTGAACTGTGAAAGGTATGGTGACCAGTATTTCCCCCTACACCCCTGCTCTTCTATAAACTGAGACCAATCCACCCGTGGAGGCACTTATGTGGGAAGGGGGCGCAGCTGAGCCACAATTTTCCCTTTCAGTGCCCTCCAGGGAAAAGATAGTGAATCTGGGCCCCCTCTGAATTGGAGAATACAATCCAGTTTGACCAATTAAGTCAGAAACAACACAGGGGTGATTTCTTTTAAGTAGTACAATTAACATTCAGTTTTTCCTGACTCAATTTCATGGTTTTAAATAGATTTAAGCTAAATTCCTAATGATGTGCTTTCTAAAATTGCTCTAAAAGTCAATCATTTACTGTGATTTACGAAGAACCGGATGTGTAAACAATGACCGCACTTACACTCCCCACTTCTTATATACATAAATAGCAAACTTAGCTGCATTTCTGGATCATTTAAGTCATGTCAAATGTCATGTTCACACACATCAAGATTCCATATAACAAGACAAACAGCTAAGTGTTATCCTTTAATAAGGTTTTCACTATTCTACGAAATAGAAGATTTATACCAGAAACATAGTAAACTGGCTAAAAGCAAAATATATGGAGCAGAAACAAATTTGCATCACATAAAATCCTGATACCACTGACCCAAAGTACAGGTCAAATGAATCTAGGAAGCTTTACATCTCAGACAAGGAAAAAATTAATCTTGCTTTAGGCTAGTTACTATGCCTACTTGGATTCTTGCTTATCAAAGCACTTTAAAAGTATGGGGACCAAGCATCAGCAAAAATTGAAAGCTATTTTGAAAAACAGATTCAATACTTTTAAGTTTGGACCCAAAAAAGTACTTTATTTCTGAAGATACTTGAAATAATTAAAACACACTTTTTAAAAAAATGTAGAAGGCGAAGCTCAAATCCAGCAAATTAGAAATGGTGGACAACTTGAATAGTAATTCATGCAGCATCTAAATAAACTTTTAAAGAAATATAATGAGTTAATACATAACTCTCACTTTTACCCTAGAATTCCCAGTCTGGTCTCTCATTCCATGGCCAGATGACTCATGGAATGCATGCCCTCCAATTCCTTCTTCAGAGCCTTTGCCTTTCTTCTTCACCTTTTCTCAGCGCTGGCTACTCCAAAGCCTACGAGAACATTCAGAGTCTTGTCTCAAGCTATCGGATTTGTACTCATTTCTCCCTCAATGACTGCACAGTATGAGAATGTTGCAGGGGCAGCACACCCAGCCTCTGGAGGAAGGAAATATTTTGCAAAGTAGTGGTCTCTTTAGTCAATAAAGAAGCAGGGTGTCCATCACCAGAAGCATGCTGAACATCATGAGGATTCAAGGAATGGTGAAAGTGAAAAAGTAAAGAAATCTTTGGGACTCCATAATGAAAATGGAGAACCACTGATGGGGGTGTAAAACAGCCTAGAATCCAACCCTCTAGAACAAGGGTGGGCAAACTTTTTGGCCCGAGGGCCACATCTGGGTGGGGAAATTGCTTGGAGGGCCATGAATGTAGGGCTGGGGCAGGGTGTTGGGAGGCGGGAGGGAGTGCGGTGTGCAGGAAGGGGCTCAGGGCATGGGGATGGGGTGCAGGAAGGGTGCAAGGTGTGGCAGGGGGTTGGGGTGCAGGCAGGGGGCTCAGGGCAGGGAGTTGGGGTGCAGGAGGAGTGCGGCAGGGGGCTCAAGGCAGGGAGTTGGGGGGTGGGGTGCAGGAGGGGTTCGGGTTCCGGCCCAGCACCGCTTACCTGGAGCAGCTCCGGGGTGGCAGCGGTGCGCACTGGGGCCAGGGCAGGCTTTGGGAAGCCGCCAGCACCATGTCCCTGCAGCCCCTGGGGGAAGGGGGGGCAGAGGGCTGCGCGCGCGGTCCTTGCCTGTGGGTACCTCCCCAAAGCTCCCATTGGCCACGCTTCGTGGCCAATGGGACCTTCGGGGAGGTACCCACCGGCAAGGGCAGTGTGCACAGCCCTCTGCCCCTCCTCCCTCAGGAGCTGCAGGGATGTGGTGCCGGCCGCTTCTAGGAGCGGCGCAGGGCCTGCGGCGCCACAGGGGTGGCAACCCCGCTGGCTGGATCCAAAGCCCTGAGGGGGCCAGATCCAGCCCACAGTTTGCCCACCCCTGCTCTAGAATGTGTAACTGATACTTTACCAAGATCAGTACATCAATAGAGATAATTTTTGACAGACAATTGGTTCAAGCAAAACATTTTCAGCCACCTACCCATCCAAACACTACTCACTCTTAACATAAGAATGGCCATACTGGGTCAAACCAAAGGTCCATCTAGCCCAGTATCCTGTCTTCTGACAGTGGCCGATGTCAGGTACCCCAGAAGGAATGAACAGAACAGGTAATCATTAAGTGATCCTTTCCCTGTCGCTCATTCCCAGCTTCTGCCAAACAGAGGCTAAGGACAGCATCCCTGCCCATCCTGGCTAATAGCCATTGATGGACGTATCCTCCATGAACTTATCTAGTTCTTTTTTGAATCCTGTTATAGTCTTGGCCTTCACAACATCCTCTGGCAAAGAGTTCAACAGGTTGACTGGTGCATTGTGGAAGAAATACTTCCTTTTTTTTGTTCTAAACCTGCTGCCTACTAACTTCATTTGGTGACCCCAGTTCTTGTGTTATAAGAAGAAGTAAATAACAACTTGTTTACTTTCTCCACAGTCATTCCACAGCCCCAATCATTTTTGTTGCATTTCTGTTGCCATTTCTGAACCTTTTCCAATATATCTTTTTTGAGATGGGGCGACCATATCTGCGCGCCGTATTCAAGATGTGGGCATACCATGGATTTATATAGAGGCAATATGATATTTTCTGTCTTATTATCTATCCCTTTCTTAATGATTCCCAGCATTCTGTTCACTTTTTTGACTGCCACTGCATGCTGAGTAGATGTTTTCAGAGAACTATCCACAATGACTCCAAGATCTCTCTCGAGTGGTAACAGCTAATTCAGACCCCATCATTTTATATATATAGTTGGGATTATGTTTTCTAATAAGCATTACTTTGCATTTATTAACATTGAATTTCATCTGCCATTTTATTATCGTGCCCCAGTTTTGAGAGATCTTTTGTAGCTCTTCACAGTCTACTTAGGACTTAACTATCTTGAGTTATTTTATATCATCTGCAAATTTTGCCACCTCACTGTTTACCCCTTTTTCCATATCATTTATGAGTATGTTGAATAGGACTGGTCCCAGTACAGATCCCTGGGGACACCACTATTTACCTCTCTCCAGTCTGAAAACTGACCATTTATTCCTACCCTTTGTTTCCTAACCTTTAGACAGTTACCAATCCACTAGAAGACCTTCCCTCTTATCCCATGACAGCTTACTTTGCTTAAGAGCCTTTGGTGATGGACCTTGCCAAAGGCTTTCTGAAAATCTAAGTACACTATGTCCATTGGATCCCCCTTGTCCACATGCTTGTTGATCCCCTCAAAGAATTCTAGTACATTGGTGAGGCATGATTTCCCTTTACAAACACCCTTAGAATCCTAAGTACCCTTTACAATACAGAGAGAAAAAATATAAACAAAGACATCTCCCCCATCACATTCCAGTGAAATCAGTAAGAGAGTATAGAATTAGACTATCAAGCCTATCACTTATTAAGGCATACATGTTTGGGGCTGTCTATGGAGAACAAGATGTGATATCCAGTGATCACTTGATCATAGTTATGAGTTGGATGCAGGCCAGTAAGGACTCTTGCCTGTATATGAAGAGTAAGAGGCAAGATGTTGTTGTTAGCTAATAAAAATGAGTATATGGGCCAGTGGAGAATTAGTAGCCTAATTCTAGGGGGTGGGGGAAAAGGGGCGGGAGGAGAGGGTTTCTAGTCTATAGGCCGGGGTGGGCAAACTTTTTGGCCCAAGGGCCACATCTCGGTATAGAAATTGTATGGCAGGCCATGAACGCTCATGAAACTGGGATTGGGGTGCGGCAGGGGGTGAGGGCTCTGGCTGGGGGTGTGGGCTCTGGGGTGGAGCCAAAAATGAGAAGTTCAGGGTGCAGGAGGGGGCTCTGGGCTGGGGAGGTGAAGGCTCAGGCTGGGGGTGCAGACTCGGGTTGGACTGGGGATGAGGGGTTTGGGGTGCAGGAGGGTGATCCAGGCTGGCATCGAGGGGTTCGGAGGGTTGAAGGGGGATCAGGGCTGGGACAGGGGCTTGGGGCATGGGAGGGTGCCTCAAGGGTGCAGGCTCTGGGTGGTGCTTACCTCAAGCGGCTCCCGGAAGCAGTGGCACGTTCCCCCCTCTGGCTCCTATGCGGAGGCACGGCCAGGTGGCTCTGCGTGCTGTCCCGTCTGCAGACGCCACCCCTGCAGCTCTGGCTGCTCCTATGCATAGGAGTCATTAGGGGGACATGCCGTTGCTTCCGGGAGCCATGTGGAGTGGCCCCCAACACTGCTCCCCAGCTGAAGCACCGAAGTGGGGCAAGCCCCAGACCCTGCTCCCCAGCGGGAGCTTAAGGGCCAGATTAAAACGGCTGGTGAGCCGGTTCTGGCCCGCGGGCCGTAGTTTGCCCACCCCTGCTATAGGTGGAGGTGAGTAATTTATACAGGGGCTGAGTGAAGATCAGAGGCAGCTCCAGGCACCACCGCAGCAAGCCGCAAGGGGCAGCCTGCCAGTTGCTGTGAGGGTGGCAGGCAGGCGGCTTTCGGCGGCGTGCCTGCAGGAGGTCTGCTGGTCCCGCGGCTTCGGCGGCAATTTGGCGGCGGGGACGCCAATGGCACGGCACTGGCGGACCTCCCGTAGGCACACCGCCGAATCCGCATGACCAGCGGATCTCCCGCAAGCATGCCGCCGAAAGCCGCCTGCCTGCCGTGCTTGGGCAGCAAAAAACATAGAGCCACCCCGGTAAAGATTCCTTTCTGGAATGGGTAATGAGATAGTGTACATTTATTTAAGAAATTGCATGTATTCCAAGTGTATTTGAATATTTAATCTAGCTTCCCTTAAGGGTTCATCTCTGTATTTTTTTAATTAACATTTCTTGGTATAGAGAGATAATTTTATTTTAATGCATTTTTTCTCCTATTATTAATTATCTTATGTGAGAAAGGTAATTGGAGACCTTTTCAAGCAGAGACACACCTGTCTCCGAATTCACTTGTAAACAGGTTTATTTTGTTAATCAAGACACATCATCATGCAATTTTTATCCCCCTAAATATTTTAGACAAAGTTGCAGTTGTTGGAACATCAAGTGAGTCATGATTTTTAACATACTACAAGTTTAAGAGTCAGGATGTTTACTCTCACCTTTCCAAATGTTTTCATCATGGGATAATCAGTTTGTACTAATGCATCTTTTTCCATTTTGGAAGTCAAAATAATACATGCAAATCTTCCATAACACAAAGTTCTACTTTACAGAAGAGGAAGAATTCTAGTTAGAGAAAATAAAAATATGTGATCTCTGTCTCTCACCTCTGGAGGTGCAACCACCATTAAATATACTGTAACCATTGTATTATGGCTTATTAAAACAAACCATCGCTTGCTTGTATCAGTCAACATGTTAAGAAAAACATTTCAATTCTTTTCTGTGGCTTCAAATAAAACACACAGTTTACATCTTTAAAATGTTACCAGTGAAAAACCCTGGGGTTTAAGCCAATACAAAGTCAGCCATTTCTGTTCCCTCTAGAAACACAGAAGGAAGCTTGAGGTTTAATCAGGTGGAAAAAGAATGCAGTACTGTAATTGTTTGGGGGTGGGGGGGACTTCTGCTTGAAGGTTCTTTGATGTGGTTATAAAGAAACGATTTTCTACAGAGACTCTTATAAACATGGACTCTAGTGGTCACACTAAGCTGAGAAAAAAGGCTCGGAAACAGAACCAGCCCATGGAACAGAATCCGTGGTAGCGAACCTTAGGCACTGAACTCAGAAGAAAGATCACTGAAAAGCACACTGACCTCCAAGCCCGCTGCATGGGAGCGCCGGGGAACGGCGAGGAGTCCCACTAGCTCACCCTCCCGTAGGTTTGTACAGCAACAGGTGGATTTCCCTGCGACAGGAGCTTTCACCCGCCTTTGGATTCTTGGGGGCAGGCTCGTCTCCCCAGCCCAGAACCCAGCCCCCCACCCCCGCCGCCAGGCTCAGGCGGCTCGGCTACACTTTCGCCCCCGTAGAAAGGCGGCTCACGCCCACCGGGGTTACTCATCCCTCCCCGTTCCCCATCTCAGCTCCAGCAGCATCCCCAGGAGCGCCTCGCGTTCCTCCCCCCTCCCGGCTGCAAGCGCACCGAGAGGCACCACATACCGCTGCTCGTGGGAGGGTGGGCGGCCGCGCCAATCTCCCCTTCTGAGCGCGGGGCCAGCTCCCGCGGCGCGGCGGGATCTCGGGGCCGAAGCGAGCGCGCTCAGAGTGGCGCGGGGCAGCGCGCCTGTGCCCGAGCCCCGGGGCAGGGGCGATGCAGCGGCTCTTGCACTGGGGAAGGGGCGGCTGGCTCCGCTTCGTACCTGCGCTCTGCCGGGCAGGTGGAAGCGGCTCGCCTGGGCACTGGGCTGTAGCGGCGCCGCCGCCGCAGCTGCTCCGGGGCGCTGGGCCGAGTGACTGACTGAGGGAATGAATGGGTGGGAGGCGGAGACAGCCAGGGGGGCGGGGGGCTGCTGCCACCGCCCCGCTCGGATCTGTGCGGAGTGAGGATCCCCCCGCCCCCGCTGGCTACTTCCCCCGGCTCCGCTTGTCCCCCCCGCCCGTGCCTAGCTCAGCAAGTCTCCGGGCCAGCGGAGGTAGCACAAAGCAAAGGCGTTTGCAACTCCACAGACCCCTGGGGGCCGATCTATCTCCCCAGGGCTGGGGGTGGCCCCTGTGTTGCGGCTTAGTGGGGACTGAGCCTTGTTTGGTCTTTATTTGATTGCAGAATGTATGAACGTTAGTGACCACGTTTTAAACTTTACACTTTTTGTTGGGGCAGATTTCAGAGGTAACTAGGGGGCTAAATTCTGGGAGGTTTCATCACATGATGTAATCTTTAATTAAAGATTAATCTTTAATATCTGGAGACGCTAGAGCAGTCCTAACACGCACCCTTACCTTAGGAGCCAGACCTGCTCCCCCTGGCCACAGGACAGCTGCCTGCAAGGCACTCAAAGGGCTCCCCCTCACCTTCCTTCTTTCGCGGACTGTAGGCTTACTGGCTTCTTCTCCAAAAGGACGGATACCGCCCTGATTTACTCCCCTGCCCCCGGTTTCTCGGTGAGGTCCCCCTAGAGCTGATCAACAGTTTTCACGTTTTGAAATGTCAATTATGGGGGGGGTTGTTTTTTTTGGGTTCAAATTTTGGAAATCCAACAACAGATGATGTGGGGGAACCACTGAAGTGTCTGTAATCTCCCGCCCCCCTTTTCCCCTAGAAGCTCCGACTAACATGCCTTGTAAATCCGGGCAGAATCGGATTCTGAGTGGCTGCCGCCTCTGCTGCAGTGTAATTGTGGGACTAAGGTGCACGGCCACTCCCCACTTTTATTGTGTCATTGGGGCCGCACAGGAAACGGCTTATCCGATGTCCATGAACATCACTGACTCATAAAAGTCGGAGACATATTAGATCATCCGGTTACTTCCCTGCCACTGCAAGTGTGTTCTCTGCAGTGCATTTGGTCTAGTCTAGTTTAAATATCACAAGGGCTGGTGCTCCCCACACACCCCAGTGCAAGACTGCAGCCTTACTTTTGAAACTAGGTTTTGTTGGTGATTGATGCCACATTCTGGACCTTATTTTTTTTAAATGGCAGGTTATAAGTTTAAGGTTTAATATACACAACAAATGCCTCAGACACATGAGATGTTACACTGGGGAGTAAACTGTTTGAGTTAATGTATAATTAGGGTTGGGCACTAGGTTGCGAACAGCTGTTGGTGGTGTAATGTATACCTGTGCTTTTCTTTTAATTATTTACCCAATGGATTGCAACAGCTCCCATTGGTTGAATATCTGTAATGTACATGTATTAATTCTGAAAATCCATAGCAGTGCAAGTTGATAGAGTCTGCTAGGTGGCTTTGTATTTTTTCATTGCTCTTAACGAGTGTATTTTTGACACCACCTAAGAAACCATTGCTGTCAGCCCCTTTTAAATCTAGCTTCTCCACCTGAGCACTCTGCCAGGCCACTGTAAATCTTTATGGCATTTTATATGAAAATAGTGACTGCAGGGTAGCCAATTAAAAAACCCTAACAGCATGGACTTCATTCTTCAGATAGCTTTTCATAATAAAATAAGGTGGAGGTGTTTTAAATTATTTTTTAAAATGTTCTCTTGGCACAAGATCATGTTTCATGCTAGAACAAATTTTTATGGCCATTATAAACTTCTGGGCTTTATGTTAATGTGCTGACAATCTGAATAGTAGCTTTGTGATTGGTCGGTGTTATACAAATCGATGAGGGAAACAGAGATGAACAGGTGAAGAAGTGGATACCGTTGAAGTAATAAACTACAGTGAAATCTGCTGTGTGTGCTTTCCAAACTTGAGAACACTCCTTTTTCTTACAACTCATTAGGCATCTGTTTTATGTGGAGACACATTTGAGAAGGTTCAAAGCCACCTGTGAGACAAGAAAAGTAATTAAGATCCAATCCTGTATTCCTCATATACCCAAACCTCTTATTGACTTAAGTGGGAGATTTTAGTGAATTAGAAATGAAGAATTAGGTCCTTAATTAGGTGAAGATTCATGACCCCTTTTATCCATGCAGTATTTTGTATGGAGTCAGGTGCTACATGATGGCAGAAGTGTGCCTAAATGGATCAGGACCTAACATTTGTTCATCACCCGTGTATTTATTTAAATTACATGTACATAAATTTCACAGAGTCTGTGGCAGGACGTACAAGAGGGCACGTGAACTTTGATGTTTGAGGCATGCTGGCCCATATATGAAAGTTACTAGCAGCCTGCGGGGGCCTGCTGACATCATCTGAAAGTTGAGAGAGGAAATTCAGAGTTCTGCAGAAGTACAGTGATTTGCCAGAGTGCAAGAATGTACCATAAACTCAGAGGCTGAGTATGAACGGATATATGGATTCTCATGCATGTACATAACAGGATATCACACACATAGTAAGGAAATAAATTACTACATACATGCAGTACATTATTTTCATTTATTGATAATTTATTACTTAATTTCTTTATTACCTAACCTATATTTTCTCCAAAAACAGAACAAATTATACATTGTCCAGTGAGGATTTGGAAATCAGCCCATTTTCCGTTATAAATACTAGCCATATTTTTATTTTTCAAAGCACAATAAAAGCACATGAAAAAAAACATAAGTAGTGAAAACTTCTGTTTTTTTCATGCTCTGATAACACAAAAATACATAGATTTTCTTCAGACTTAAAAAAAAAAATTCTCCCTGTTAGGACTAGCACAAGCATGAAAAATTTCAGCCTTAATGAAATAATTGGGAATATAATAAAGTATTGAATATAGGAGCTAAAAATAAAAAGACCTCCTCAGCCTTTAATGTAATGTTGTAATCCTAATGGCAAATTCTCACTACCCTAGAAGGAGTGAGACATTTGTTCTTAAATGTAATGCTTTTCTAATCTTTTATTTCCCTGGGTAGATACCCTCGTGAAATATTTAACATTACTTTTTTCTACTTCANCTTTTTAAACATTTTTAAAAACGTATTTACTTTACATACAACAATAGTTTAGTTATATGTTATAGACTTCTAGAACGAGACCTTCTAAAAACGTTAAAATGTATTACTGGCATGCGAAACCTTAAATTAGAGTGAATAAATGAAGACTCGGCACACCACTTCTGAAAGGTTGCCGATCCCTGGTCTAAATAATAACTAGAAAGAATACAGTACTTTGTTTTCATGAAAAGAAGAACAGGAGTACTTGTGGCACCTTAGAGACTAACAAATTTATTAGAGCATAAGCTTTCGTGGACTACAGCCCACTTCTTCGGATGCATCCGAAGAAGTGGGCTGTAGTCCACGAAAGCTTATGCTCTAATAAATTTGTTAGTCTCTAAGGTGCCACAAGTACTCCTGTTCTTCTTTTCATGAAAACAAAGTACTGTATTCTTTCTAGTTATTATTTAGACCAGGGATCGGCAACCTTTCAGAAGTGGTGTGCCGAGTCTTCATTTATTCACTCTAATTTAAGGTTTCGCATGCCAGTAATACATTTTAACGTTTTTAGAAGGTCTCGTTCTAGAAGTCTATAACATATAACTAAACTATTGTTGTATGTAAAGTAAATACGTTTTTAAAAATGTTTAAAAAGCTTCATTTAAAATTAAATTAAAATGCAGAGCCCCCCGGACCGGTGGCCAGGACCCAGGCAGTGTGAGTGCCACTGAAAATCAGCTCTCATGCCGCCTTTGGCACGCGTGCAATAGGTTTTCTACCCCTGATTTAGACATATATATTCCCTGTATATTAGGGAAGCATTGTATGGAAACATCAGCTGTTCTGTGGCTCAAGAAAATGTTTCTATCTCCCGTGCTCTCAATTCATCTTACATTCACATTGAATGTACTGTTTATCTCAGTAATTTAAGTAGGAAAACTCCCACTGCTCAGAGGTGGAGGGTACATTTTCTTTTGCTTTTCTCATGTCCAATTGCTTATTCATGCCTCACCTCTTTGTCAGCTCATGTTTAGAAATACATCTATTTGTCTTTAGGATTCAGTGAATGTTCTCTGATAACTTATTCAGTAAATGCAGTGTCTTTGTTAACTCATTTTCCATATGTGGTTTCTCAGCCACAGTTTCATATCTTTTTCTTTGCTAAGTGTGAATATGTTAGCTAGATCAGTACCATCAATTTTCTTCTTGTTTTTAAGCACCTCAGTTTGGTCACCTTAAAAACCATATTCCTGCAATATTAAATCCAGGGCCATCTAGACGCTCCTAAAGACACAATTCTGCAATGGGAAATTGAAGAGTCTACCACGTGCTTTTCTCTTTCCTGTGGCCCCAAATCTGTTTATTTTAAAAGAGAAAATTCATGAAAATAAATTACAGTCTAACAAGTTAAATAAATAAAATGTAACAAGCCATCTCAAAAAAAAAAAAAAGTTGAAATTTACTTTAAGTCCATTCCTACCTACCCATTAGTCTCCTCTTCATCATACAGGGCTGCTTCCCTTGCAGAATACATCTACTCACATGCACACTTGTTTTCCCACTACTTACAATACCTGTAGAGTGCATTTTCAACCCTTCTTTTCCTTCCTATTCCCCATACTCTGTGCATCTATGAGATTGTGCCACTTGATAGGTTTTGTTGAATCTCACATGGCTGAATGAGTCATTGGTCGCCCTTTTGAATCAAATAAAGGTGAGGAGATGATTATTCATTCAGTGGGTAGTTCCATTGCTACAGGATTGAAACTCAGGACTTTCTAATTGCATGAATACAGAGAGCTTTGTTTGGCTCAAATCTCCTTCCTCATTTGCTGCTCCATAGAGGCTCTATGAGCCTTCCAAGCTCTGCTGCCCATAGAAACAGCTTCTGAGGGAGAAGTTGCCCCTTGGAAGACTTGATGTGTTTTCCCCAGCCAGACTTCTTTCCAGGAGAGCAGTCCATGACTGACCACCTGATATGTATCTATTTCAGTCAGACTTTTGTGCTGATGGCCACTCAGCCAAGGAAAAGTGGCCCTGAAGAGAGAATGTTTCCCCAGTGGGAAAGGAAGGCAGAACTCACCCATTGACACCCCCATAACAACGTGTTTGAAAAGTGTCCACTCCCATGACAAATGGGGTCAGGAGCCTGCCGCTTTGCCCTCTCCAGTGACTGGAGAGGCAGAGACACCTCCTCCCTTAAGTCCAGTGTAATTTATTTTTTAAATAAAACCATCCATTGCTGAGACCTGGCTGGGTCCTTTTCTCTCCCCTCTTTCTGCCAGCACTTCTAGAGCCATTGAGTGAGGTGACTAGGAGCTGTAGCAAACACTGTACTCTGTCACATAGCCTATTGAAAGGAAATAGCAACAATGGGATATATGAAAGACCACCACCTCAGCTCCCTAGATGCTAGCAAAATTAGGAACCTTGCCATAGAGGGGCTGCTGGCTGTCACTGCTATTTTTAACCCTGCTCTGAACAGGTCTAATTGACAAGGAGACTAACATTGTGGTAGAGGCAGTGATCCATTGACACTTTGATTCTCCACATCAGGGGACCTGAACTGGTGTTAGCAATGGTGGAACAGTGTTGGTTCTCCCCCTTACTCCCACTTGATCCCAGAGTAGAATGGCTCAGTACATAACCTCTATGCAAGGGTTTCTCTGGGGCTTGCATATCACAGAAGGCTGTATGTTCGGTGTGATGGATCTGGGCATTAGAGTTAGTTTATCTTACTACCTAAGGGCTATTACAAATACAGCCATTCAAATGGTCATTGTTGATTGTTCCTACAACAATCATATAGTTTTGAAATTCCTTATTTTGTGTATATAAAATCTTCACCATAATGTTTTATTGATAGTTCTCCCTGCCCCTTGCAAACCCTTAGATAATTTCTCTGAAATTAGCTTAATGATGTTAGTGTGTGAAGATTAACCCAATTTAAAATATATAACCACACTCCTCACGTTAAACAAAGCTATAAATTTACAATTATACCAAAATGCCTAAATCTTTTATCATGCAAGGCTGGAGAAAAAGAAACAATCACAACAAAAGGCTGTCCAATGAGGATTTGAATGACAATCAGTGCTATTGGCTGAGGCATTTATAGTGCAGAAGGAGAAGGAATTATGCAGCGTAAAAGAAGGATTAACTAGAACAAAGGTCATGCAGCACTCAAAAGATGGATTCCCTTCTCTCGATGTAGGGCAGTCTTTATAAAAGACTTCCTGTCTTGTAATCAGGTGGTTGAGGTGAAATACGAACATAAACAGCGAGAAAGCATTTTGAAAGCAGACATAACTAAAAGTAGTTTTTAACTTTATAGTTAGTTTTGTAACTAATAAAAACCTAAAGGCCCAGTCTTGGGAATTCTTCCTCATCTGAGCAATTCTTACTCACACTGGATTAGTCATGGGGGTACTCAGTTGAGAAAGGGTTTTAAGGAGCAGACCATTTGTAAGAAATCTGTTTTAGATACCAATCAGACATACTTAATAAAGACATACATTATGAATAGGGTACCTTTACCCCATAGCCCCAGGAGATACATCAAACATGTATCCCTCTCACAAGGCATTATGAAAAGAAAACGTTTGGCACAGAGATCCCATTGTTAATCCCTTATGGGATAAAATTTAGACAGATCTCTGCTGGGAGGGATAATCGCATATAAAAGATAAACTACAACATTGAACAAGACAGCCCAATATTGGAAGAAGATACAGAATCCACCAACTCTTTTTTCAGGTTCATTGATAGCAGGACTTCACACGTATATTTAGTAACTTTGAATTACTAACCAGGAAAAATTGGCGATTACTCCAGGGAGGAGAGGCCTTTGGAACTATATTTTAATCTTTTGAAACTTTGTTTTAAAATCCAGTCTACAGAGGCATAAAATGACATTAAAATATCTCGATGATAATGTTACCAGGCAGCAGCAATTATAGCGTATCAAAGTTTATTTAAAACCTACTTCTAGAGTAGATTAAAGGGTGTTGCACAGGATTAGTATACTTTTCATTGTCAAGTGGTAAGGATAACTGTATAACCCCACATAAAGCAACTGGTGGATTACATATAGATTGTCACCCTTTATATAACGAAATAAATTTGAAAGTGAACCTACTTAATTATAATATTATATTATAATTATATTATATTATATTATATATACCTTCTCATGGAGATTTTTCCATATTGGGGAAGTTTGATACAGTCACTTTGTAGAAATATTAAGATTCATGTTTACTTTTATGTACTTTCTTCCAGATCATGAATTACTGAGGATTAAAGTAGTACACCCATATCTCCTTGGTAAGCCACATTCTGAGAGGATATCAATTATACTAGCTTATACATCCTTATACCTGGTCAGACTTCCTCAGACCTACATCAGACCTACACCTGTTCTGTCAATGTGTAGAGAAGTCTAAGTCGGTGAATCTACATGCCAAGGAGCTAGAAAAATATATAAATTAAAGTTGCCCCTACAATACAATGGACATCTTCTTCCACATCTCAGCTTCTGAAGGTATATCAACTTGATTCCTTTTCGCATTGCTAGAGTGGTTGTAAATATCTGTAAGAGAGACTGACTATAAGGCTGTCCAAGTTAGATGTGTCTGCACTAACTTATACCGCCTTACATTTTTACCCATAGTATGCACCTGTGACTTTTGCTCCATCTGTCAGCACTGAAGCAGTAGATAACCAAGGCCTTGTTTATATTCAAGTTGCACCAGATGAACTAAAGGTATGATTTTAAACTAGTTTAGTTAGATCACTGTAAAACCCTGTGTGGATATTCAGTTCACTTTGAATTTGGTTTATAATGATTTAGATTTAAATATCAATTAGCCAAGTTTAAATTGAATGCCCACAGAGTTTTACACCTGTTTAACAAAATCAATTTTAAAACCTATTTAAAGTTAAACCAATGCAACTTTTAATATATACAAGTTGTAACAAATGCTGCTGGAATGCAAACACAAATGGCTTAGCCTGATAAGTACTGTATCAACTGAAATTGGAGTCAAAATATTGCTGCTTGTTAACATTCAAAAATATGAGAAATTCAATGTTTTGACAAAACAGAAAAGAGAGGCAGAGAAGTGAGGCACTTAGCTTCTAGGAGGTTATTAAAAATGGAGGACAAAAACCATTTTCAAAATACTCCACTGTGCCCTTTTTCAGAACTATTAATGCCATTAGTTTTTATTCTAAGATTGTAGCTTTCTGCTATTCTCTACCTCTGCTACTTTTAATATAGTGAGGAAGCTGATATACTGATAATCACATTTTCTTAATGTACCCCTAAAACTTAGAGTTGCCAACTGTTTAATAGCACAAACCCAAACACCGCCCCTTCCGCAAGGCCCTGCCCCTGCTGCCTCCAGCCCCCCTCCCTCCAATCGCTTGCTCTCTCCCACCCTCACTCACTTTCACCGGGCTGACCCTGGGGCACTGGGTTGGAGTGTGGGAGGGAGTTCAGTGTGCAGGCTCCGGGAGGGAGTTTGGGTGTGGGAGGGGGCGGGTACAGGAGGGGGTTTGGGGTGCAGGCTCCGTCCAGGCGGCACTTACCTCAGGCAGCTCCTGGAAGTGGCGGCATCCTGGACAGGTCTCTTTTTTGCTAAGCTTTTCCTGAGTTCAGCTACCTTTACTCACATAACTGAGGTGTTTAATAGATTTTCACAGATATCAATGTCAAAGCTGTGTCCACTTCCCCCTGTTATATACAGTCTGAGATTCCCACTCATATGGGGAAACAATGATTTAAATAAGTTCCCCAGATGTGTAAACATAACAGATGTAAATCATTGGAAAAGCTTCAACCCGTCTAAAAGCTGCCAAATGCAAGTTTTCGCTGAGATTTACAAACTCAGCACTCCATCACTGACACGTTAACTGCTCTTCAGCCTTCTTTGCTTTCTCAAATTTAGCTGGTCCTTACAGGGTAAACTTCTTCTACATGGCTACTTTTTGTCCTTTATCGGGAGCTACTGAAGGATACAACTGGGGGCACGCCACTGAATAGTCTGATTAACAATTGCAGCACAGATCATAATTATTTCCTTGCCGAGACAGAGTGGAAAGTCACCCATAAAAGGCAAGGTTGTGGGATTCACACACAGTCCTGCATAGGCAGCTGTGCGGGCCCTGGGAGGTCACTGGGAGAAATTGTGCCAGGGCTGCTCATTATGGATCATGTTGAGCATGCAACCCTTCCTCATAATGATAGCACTGGTCACTTCTCCAGGTATGCTACCCTTCTGGCCAATGAAACGGGAGAAGCACAGGGCTACGACCATGTCTTTCCTCTGCCCCTTTGGGGGCAATGTAACTTCTAGATAAAGCATTGATTAGCTCCTGTTTACAGGGACCACCACTGAGAGGCACTTGCTCATGCTGTAGAAGATTGGGGGGGGGGGGGGGGGGGGAAGGGGGAGTCTTCCTGCATGCCACTTTGCACACCTGTGAAAGGACTGATTACCATATGGCTAGAAGTATTTCTCTGCTGCATGAATAAGGAGCACTAGCCACACATCTCTCACCATAATTTCTATGTCTTACTCCCTTCATGTAGGAATGAGGGAACTTTTTCTCCTCTGTGTTGAAGGGGTTTGGATAGTTGAGATTATAGGACAGTTTTTCAAAGTACCTGTTGCAGCAGTGCCTGTGGGTATGCATGCTTCCACACCTACAGAATGAAACCTAGTTGCAAAATTTTTATAGGTGAGTACAGGCAGGTTGAAAATCGGGCCTGAGAAAAGTGCATCCCAGGTGTGGGCATGCATGGAATTTGGGACAGGCAAAGCACAGGGGCTTTGGAAAAGGCTTTTAGAGAGCCAAGTCTCCATGTCCTCTTCTGCTCTTGACACTCAGACATCAAAGCAGCTAAGAGATCACTCAGCTGGTCTCTGCTCTGCCATCTTCTGCACCATCCTAGTATTGGCAGGCCCACTAACAAGACATTATTATCAGAGGGATAGCCGTGTTAGTCTGAATCTGTAAAAAGCAACAGAGGGTCCTGTGGCACCTTTGAGACTAACAGAAGTACTGGGAGCATAAGCTTTCGTGGGTAAGAACCTCACTTCTTCAGATGCAAGACATTATTAGGCTGCTCTCAGCCCTGCTGGAAGTTGCTGCAAACAGACTGGACTCAATTCATTTTAACTAAAATATTTGATTTCTGCAATAGCTAACTTTAAAACAAAAATAGAATCTGTTCTTCCTCAGCTCCTGCAAAAAAGGAAGAGGCCATTAGACATTCTCAGTTTTTCAAAACATTTAAGCTGAAGTCCATGAATAGGCAGCTAAGCATACTCATGTCTGTGACCACTTAGATCCAAGAGCTTCATTTCTGCGCCAATGCCAGTGAAGATCAGTCCTACCAGCAAACTCAGTTGGATCAAGCAGCCATCTATTCAGGTACCAGAACACTTGACATACATTACAGGTTTCAACAGGTATGGTGTACTGCTTCCTTGGAAGCATCTTACAGCTGGGCTGCAGTAGGAGGAGGAGGAGGAGGAGGAATCTGAAGACATCTGTTTTCCAGTTTTTACTTTTATGTAAGCCCTTGATCTTAGATTAGACTGCCAAGACGGCTTTATAGGTGTTCTAATCATATATTACTTTGTTCTTCACACCAGTTATGGTTTACAGTAATGTTAATGTTGCTTTACTCAGATTCCAGCACTTTGTTCTTTATACATATTTCTGTGACACACTTAAGCAATAACTGTTTAAAAATGTCTAATGATTTATCCTTACTGGTGGTCAAAACAGCTGAAGTGTGCAATGCAGCCAGTATGCTCCAGAAGAGAATAAAATATGGGTTACATGGATATCACTAATCTAATAAAAACGGTCATACTGAGTCAGACCAATGGTCCATCTAGCCCAGTATTTTGCTTGCAACAGTGGCCAGAAGACAGGATACTTCAGAGGGAATGATCAGAACAAGACAATTATCAAGTGATCCATCCCTTATCATCCAATCCTATCTTTTGGCAGTCAGAGGTGTAAGGACACCCAGAGCATAGGGTTGTAACCCTGACAATCTTAGCTAATAGTCATTGAGGGACCTATTCTCCATGAACTTATCTATGGGTATGTCTACACTACGAAATTAGGTCGAATTTATAGAAGCAGGTTTTATAGAAATCGGTTGTATGCAGCCGAGGGCTATCAGTCATGCTGCACCATCGTCTGCCAGCTTAAGATGTAAAAAATAGATTTGTTCTGTATTCATCTGCTTCGCCCTCCCTCCGTGAAATCAACGGCCTGCTAAACCCAGGGTTTTGAGTTCAATCTTTGGGGGGGGCCATTCTGTGTGACAGTTGTTTGTGTTTCTCCCTGATGCACAGCCACCTTTGTTGATTTTAATTCCCTGTACCTGTACGCCATGTCGTCACTCGCCCCTCCTTCCCTCCGTCCGTCAGATACTAGTTTCGCGCCTTTTTTCAGACCAGATGCCATAGCACTGGGATCATGGAGCCCGCTCAGATCACTGCGGCAATTATGAGCACTATGAACACCACACGCATTGTCCTGGAGTATATGCAGAGCCAGGACATGCCAAAGCAAAACCAAGACCAGCCAAGGAGGCGATTGCAGCGCAGCGACGAGAGTGATGAGGAAATTGACATGGACATAGACCTCTCACAAGGCATAGGCCCCAGCAATGTGCAAATCATGGTGTTACTGGGGCAGGTTCATGCCGTGGAATGCCGATTCTGGGCCCGGGAAACAAGCACAGACTGGTGGGACTGCATCATGCTGCAGGTGTGGGACGATTCCCAGTGGCTGCAAAACTTTCGTATGCGTAAGGGCACTTTCATGGAACTTTGTGACTTGCTTTCCCCTGCCCTGAATCGCCAGAATACCAGGATGAGAGCAGCCCTCACAGTTGAGAAGCGAGTGGCGATAGTCCTGTGGAAGCTTGCAATGCCAGACAGCTACTGGTCAGTCGGGAATCAATTTGGAGTGGGCAAATCTACTGTGGGGGCTGCTGTGATCCAAGTTGCCAAGGCAATCAAAGACCTGGTGATATCAAGGGTAGTGACTCTGGGAAACATGCAGGCCATAATGGATGGCTTTGCTGCAATGGGATTGCCAAACTGTGGTGGGGTGATAGACGGAACCCATATCCCTATCTTGGCACCGGAGCACCAAGCCACCGAGTACATAAACCACAAGGGGTACTTTTCAATGCTGCTGCAAGCCCTGGTGGATCACAAGGGACGTTTCACCAACATCAAAGTGGGATGGCCGGGAAAGGTACATGATGCTCGCGTCTTCAGGCACTCTGGCCTATTTCGAAAGCTGGAGGAAGGGACTTTCTTCCCGGACCAGAAAATAACCGTTGGGGATGTTGAAATGCCTATCGTGATCCTTGGGGACCCAGCCTACCCCTTAATGCCATGGCTCATGAAGCCGTACACAGGCAGCCTGGACAGTAATCAAGACCTGTTCAACTACAGGCTGAGCAAGTGCCGAATGGTGGTGGAATGTGCATTTGGACGTTTAAAAGCGCGCTGGCGCAGCTTACTGACTCACTCAGACCTCAGCGAAAAGAATATCCCCATTGTTATTGTTGCTTGCTGTGCGCTCCACGATATCTGTGAGACATTTATGGTGGGGTGGGAGGTTGAGGCACATCACCTGGCCGCTGATTACGTGCAGCCAGACACCAGGGTGGTTAGAAGAGCACAGCAGGGCATGGTGCGCATCAGAGAAGCTTTGAAAACGAGTTTTGTGACTGGCCAGGCTACAGTGTGAAATTTCTGTTTGTTTCTCCTTGATGAACCCTCCGCCCCCTGCCCCCCCCGGTTCACTCTACTTCCCTGTAAACCAACCACCCCACCCTCCCCTCCCCCCTTCGAGCACCGCTTGCAGAGGCAATAAAGTCATTGTTACTTCACATTCATGCATTCTTTATTAATTCATCACACAACTAGGGGGATAATTGCCAAGTTAGCCCGGGATGGTTGGGGGAGGAGGGAAGGAAAAGGACACACTGCAGTTTAAAACTTTAACTCTTATTGAAGGCCAGCCTTCTGATGGTTGGGCAATCATCTGGGGTGGAGTGACTGGGTGGCTGGAGGCCCACCCACCGTGTTCTTGGGCCTCTGGGTGAGGAGGCTATGGAACTTGGGAAGGAGGGCTGTTGGTTACACAGGGGCTGTAGCGGCGGTCTCTGCTCCTGCTGCCTTTCCTGCAGCTCAACCATATGCTGGAGCATATCAGTTTGATGCTCCAGCAGCCGGAGCATCGACTCTTGCCTTCTGTCTGCAAGCTGACGCCACCTATCATCTTCAGCTCGCCACTTGTTCTGTTCATCCCACAATTCAGCTCGCCACCTCTCCTCTCGTTCATACTGTGCTTTTCTGTAGTCTGACATTGACTGCCTCCATGCATTCTGCTGTGCTTTTTCAGCGTGGGAGGACATCTGGAGCTCCGTGAACATATCATCCCGAGTCCGCCGTTTTCTCCTTCTAATCTTCACTAACCTCTGTGAAGGAGAAACATTTGCAGCAGGTGGAGGAGAAGGGAGAGGTGGTTAAAAAAGACACATTTTAGAGAACAATGGGTACACTCTTTCACGTTAAATTTTGCTGTTCACATTACACAGCACATGTGCTTTCATTACAAGGTGGCATTTTTCCTCTTATATTGAGGGCCTGCTGGTTTGGTGTGGGAGATCACTCACGCAGTGCCAGGCAACAGATTTCGGCTTGCAGGCAGCCATGGTAAGCCACAGTCTTTTGGCTTTTTTAACCTTCTTAACATATGGGAATGGTTTCAAACAGTAGTGCCCTCATTTCCCATATGAAGCACCAGTTGGGTTGGCCATTTAAAATGGGTTTGCAATGTAAAAGGAGGGGCTGCGGTTTCCGGGTTAACATGCAGCACAAACCCAACTAACCCCCTTCCCCCTCCCACACCCAATTATCGGGGATGATCACTTCACCCCTCCCCCCCACCGCGTGGCTAACAGCGGGGAACGTTTCTGTTCAGCAGAGCAAGAAGGGGCACCTCTGAATGTCCCCTTAATAAAATCGCCCCATTTCAACCAGGTGACCGTGAATATTATCACTCTCCTGAGGATAACAAAGAGCGATAAGGAATGGATGTTGTCTGCATGCCAGCAAACACTGGGACCATACGCTGCCATGCTTTGTTATGCAATGATTCCAGACTACGTGCTACTGGCCTGGCGTGGTAAAATGTCCTACCATGGCGGACGGGATAAAGCAGCCCTCCCCAGAAACCTTTTGCAAAGGCTTTGGGAGTACATGAAGGAGAGCTTTCTGGAGATGTCCCTGGAGGATTTCCGCTCCATCCCCATACACGTTAACAGACTTTTCCAGTAGCTGTACTGGTCGCAATTGCCAGGGCAAATTAATCATTAATCATTAAACACGCTTGCTTTTAAACCATGTGTAATATTTACAAAGGTACACTCACCAGAGGTCCCCTGTGTGCCCTCAGGGTCTGGGAGCACGCCTTGGGTGAGTTCGGGGGTTACTGGCTCCAGGTCCAGGGTGATAAACATATCCTGGCTGTTGGGGAAACCGGTTTCTCTGCTTCCTTGCTGCTGTGAGCTATCTACATTATCTTCATCCTCATCTTCCTCGTACCCCGAGCCCTCTTCCCTGTGTGTTTCTCCAGTGACAGCGTCATAGCACACAGTTGGGGTAGTGGTGGCTGCACCCCCTAGCATGGCATGCAGCTCCGCGTAGAAGTGGCATGTTTGCGGCTCTGCCCTGGACCTTCCGTTTGCCTCTCTGGCTTTGTGGTAGGCTTGTCTTAGCTCCTTAATTTTCACGCGGCACTGCTGTGCGTCCCTGTTATGGCCTCTGTCCTTCATGGCCTTGGAGACCTTTTCTAATATTTTGCCATTTCGTTTACTGCTATGGAGTTCAGCTAGCACTGATTCATCTCCCCATATGGCGAGCAGATCCCGTACCTCCCGTTCAGTCCATGCTGGAGCTCTTTTGTGATCCTGGGACTCCATCACGGTTACCTGTGCTGATGAGGTCTGCGTGGTCACCTGTGCTCTCCACGCTGGGCAAACAGGAAATGAAATTCAAAAGTCGCGGGGCTTTTCCTGTCTACCTGGTCAGTGCATCTGAGTTGAGAGTGCTGTCCAGAGCGGTCACAATGAAGCACTGTGGGATAGCTCCCGGAGGCCAATAACGTCGAATTCCGTCCACACTACCCCAATTCCGACTCGCTAAGGCCGATTTTGTCGCTAATCCCCTCGTTGGAGGTGGAGTAAAGAAACCGGTTTAAAGGGCCCCTTAAGTCGAAAGAAAGGGCTTCGTCGTGTGAATGTGTCCAGGCTTAATTCGATTTAATGCTGCTAAAGTTGACCTAAACTCATAGTGTACACCAGGCCTATGAGCCAAGGCCTAAGTCTGAGTGTCACAACCATTTGAGAAATGGCAATATCTCAGCACCGTCGTATGCAGTGTCATTTTAGCCATGTTGGTCCCTTAAATTCATAACTTTGCTAGACACTAAAAATCACGGACTGAATAGAAACACTGGCTTTATGGCTTATTACAACCCACCCCCTCAGCTGCCTTCCCTCTCCTCTTCCTTTCCCCTCATAATTGGAAGGGTGTTAACAGGCCACTTCACATCGAATGGTTCCTTGAAATGTGTTAACTACTTTCTGCTAACCTGTTCTATCTTATATTTAGCTGTGACATTCTGGGTATGTTCCCAGGCCTCGTCTACACTGGCACTTTGTAGTGCTGCAACTTTCTCGCTCAGGGGCGCTGCAAGTTTCAGTGTTGTAAAGTGCCAGTGTAGACAGTGCACCAGAGCTGGGAGCTACTCTCCTTGTGGAGGTGGGTTTTTTATAGTGACTACACAGCCATGTTAAAATGCTGCTCCGGCAGGGCTTGAATGTTGCAAGTGAAGACATACACAGAGCTCTTCTTCAGGTCTGGGGGTAAGCTGGAAAGCTTGTCTCTCTCACCAAACAGAAGTTGATCCAATAAAAGATATTACCTCACCCACCTAGTTTCTTTACTATCTCGGCATTGGCACATGGGAGTCTCTTAATATGGTCTTAGAAAAAGAAAGAAAAATTGAAACACATTGGTAATTATTTACCTCCGAAAATTAGGGGCTTTATTTATGTTGGGTTGGACTCATCATCATTCTCCACTGACTATGTATCTTCCAAAACTCTTTTTGTGGTATTTTCAGTAAAGATATACTTAAAATATTTCTAAAGCTCTGATTTAAAAAAAAAACCCAAGAATTTACAATGAATAGACTCTCCCCCACCCAGGCACCACTGTGATGTTTAGTCAGAGGCAATTTTGCAGACAGTCCCCACCAGTGCACTCTGGATGGGGTAGGGTAGGGAATTTTCAATATAGAATCTCCAGCTATGAAACTTGCTCCCCTTGACAGTACACAAAAACCCAATTTCACATACCTTCAATGCACTGTTCAAGACAACTTTTTGATCAAGTATTTCCTATGTACTATGTGTTGTGGACAGTTTAAATTTAACTTGTTGCTACACTTCTATGTCATGCAGCCAAAGGCAGTTGTAAAAAAGCCATTAGATAACTAAAATACAGTTGTGCTCAGTGGAATAGCCTTATGAGATACGCTTCTCATGGGCCCTAAGGTTCAGAGGACAGCCATTCTCCTTCAGTACCATACAAAAATATAACGTATGACAGAATCTAAAAATACTGTCTAGAGGCTATATGGACAACAATGAAATGTCACCCCAGCTGTATTCAGTATTGTCTTTTTTTTTTGCACACTCGGATTACCTATCCAACCAAGCAACGTATCTAATGCCAAGTCATCTCCTAACTCGTCTTTCAGTAACTTAATCCAGCATTGCACTTCAGCTTCAAGTGCAACTGCACATCAGTTAAGATTAAAATATTAAGAAAACCACAACAAGGAGGACTGATGAGGACTTGAAGGAAGCCATGTAATTAAGAAAAAAGCATGGGAAACCTAGATTATTAGGTGTGCATTCTGCAGCCTCATCCTAGTCAGCTGTTGGTATTTATTGACAGTAACCCTGGCAGAAATATTTCTCCTCTCAGTGGAAAAGAGCAGGTTGGAGGTGGTCACTCTTCATAGTGCACTGACCTCCACTCTTCCCTACTTTCTTCCCCTGACGTGTATTACTGAGCTTCAATAGTGACCCCGTATTTAAAAGATGTTGTATGGCAGTTTCTATTATAAACTGCAGTTTTCACCACCATTCTGCCTAAAATGTTTTACTGACTCTTAGGCCCCAGGAGATATTTTTAGGTGAGTTTGAGGCTATTCAGACTGGCCTATTTTTAATTACGATGAAGCTTTCAGAAAATGCTGAGGTTTCATTTTTTGAAATAGCTTCTTAGGGCTAGATTGGGTCTTTAGGCACAACCCTGAGCAGGGGATGAGGCATGAGCTGCACCAGTCTGGCACTCGCACCAGAAGGCACTGTGATTCAGAGAGACACCTCTGAGTAACAATTCCTTCCCTGCTTCCCCCTTGCTGTGGAACTCTGGGAGTAGTACTTTGCTGTTGTCTATATCTGCAGTAAATTACAACCCAGCTTCTTTCATCCCCTTGTTGGCATAGCTGCCTTGTCTCTACCCAATCTTTTCCCCTCTACTTCCACTCCTCAAACATTTGCTGGAAGATGCAGGAAGAGATAGGGGAACATGCAGTCCCTGCTTAATCCTATGTTCAGAGGCCTAATGTCCAGTTAGCCTATGCAGGGCTCTAAGGATTCTTGATCCCCTTTTCTTCCTTACATGGGTGTGTAGTCCCAGTCAGAATCTAGCCCCAATGTTTGAGTAAAAACATATTTCAAAAGCTAACTTGATACATTATTCCACAATGAGAAATGGTGCATTAAGGCTAGATGGACATTTTTGTCATTATTACAAAAAATCCAAGCCTCTAGAAGATCTGCAAGTGTCTCAGCAGGTGTTAGAAACACTGTGAGAGGCTCTGTGGGAGTTATAACCAGATCGTAAATTCCATGAAACAAATAGTACTGCTAAGACAGAGTGAGAGATTCCAATAGGATCCTAATGCCAACCCCTAATTCTTTAGCTTTAAAAATAAATCCACCTGAAGTTTGGCAATGCATTGTCTTGGCACAGGAGATTTTTTGGAGAATGTTGGATATTAGTTGAACAAAGCATTTTTGAGTTATATAACTTTGAAAAAGAGGCTTTTTTTGAACAATCTTCTGAAGTGGTTTTGGAATGTCATATCTCAACATCAAATTGCTTGGGGTTAAGGAGGGGTTGGATCTATGGCCTACGTATGGTAAGTGGCTGTTAGTGGGCCAATAGATATGCTGGATGCAGAAAGGGATAGTGACATCTGTAGATAACTAGGTAAATGTAGATGGGGTAGAGTAGGTCAATATAAGGTCGAAAGTTACAGGTATTTGTAGAACTATTTCTTGACTGTCATATGTGTGGTTTTGAACTATATTTTAATGAGACTTTTCTGGATCTATCTATCCTTAATCCCACCATCAAGGTGTTTTTTTTTTTTTTTTTTTTTTTAACTATTATCTAGGAACTGCATTCTCTTTGCTGTACCAATATAAACACAATTGAAAAACAACAGGGTTTATACACTGGAAATATTAAACTGGCCACTGACATGGTTGGCTTTCTGAGATCTACTGGGTCTTTGCTTCTGACTGTCTGTTTTATGCTGCTCTGGCTCTCTTCCTGCTAATGTCCTGGCTCTTCTCCAGAGCTGCCAAGGTTAAGTAGAGGGAGACAAAAAGCTCTTAACATTTTCAGGTGAAATTGTACAATCTGTTTTTTAATAAACCAAAGATTTGTGTTTTAAATGATAAACATCTATTCCACTTGTTACTGCTTTGCTGGATCAAATTCATACCCTTATAAATCAGAAAAATTGAGTTGCACCAGATTACATCAGGTCTGAATTTGCCACCTGTTCTTAACACATCATGAAGTGCATCTTGTGCAGTGTCCAGGTGCAGAGTTTTTAAGATCAGCGTCTCAGAGTTCTAAACCCTGCATTCTGCATTCCTGGGCCAGAGAAAAGCCACAGGGAGGTGCCGAGGGGTTTGCTCCATAAATTGACCTATACTCATGGCCAGTAGATGCCAACATTGCACCCCTTTGTCCTTCACAGGGGTAGAAAGGATGGAAGATGCCAGTGTCCAGAACTTCCAGTGATTTCACTGTAGCAAATGTGTTATCTCATGTACCAACCACCTGGCTTCTCCCCACAGCAAGTATCAAGATAAATTCCCCACAGGTGTCATACACCAGGACAGGGTCTGAGCCCACTAACATTGCACAGAGGGCTGTGAGGATGCTCGTTACCAACCGGCCATGAGAGAGCAAGTAATGGGACTTGTGCTTTCAACTCAGACTCAGAGGCCAGAAGGGACCATCAGGAGCATCTAGTCTGACCTCCTGCACATTGCAGGCCACAGAACCTCACCCACCCGCTCCTGTAATAGACCCCTAACCACTGCCTGAGTTACTGAAGTTCTCAAATCTTGATTTGAAGATTTCAAGTTACAGAGAATCCACCATTTACTCTAGTTCAAACCAGTAAGTGACCCGTGCCCCACGCTGCAGAGGATGGTGAAAAAACCTACAGGATCTCTGCCAATCTGACCCAGGGGAAAATTCCTTCCCGATCCCAAATACAGCAATCAGTTATGTAAGCGGAGGAAGGGTCCCGCTATTGTGCGGAACTTTCCTGGTTTATATACCTCCCCGGTGAAGTGGGCTAGCGAAAGGATCTGAGTCCTCGCTCCCACTTCCTTTACCCAGAGGCCTGCCTGACCTCAAGGGCTCCCCTTCCACTCTCCTGGGTGGCAGAGACCTTGTAACCCCAACAAGGCTGGGCTCAAGATTCCAGGGGGGCTCGACCCCCAATCTTGTCATGGCCACTTAGGGCAGGGGCTAGGGTGTCCCCACTTCAGGGTGCTCTCGCTGCTCTGGACGCTTCCCTGACTCACTGATCATTACATACAGTTCACAGCAAATACAATTTATTAAACAGCAACCAATTTAAAAAAATAAGGAAAAATGGGAAAGGTTAAAGGAAAACCCATCACCCCACTCTGTGGCAGGGGACATCACAACCAGCGTCTCTGGAATGTAAGGGAAGTTCAGTCTGTTCCTCACAAGTCCCAGGCCTCCTTTTCAGCCCCTGGCTGTGCTGCGGGGATGCTGCGGGTCGGACACTTGTTCTGGCGGTGGCCACACACCCTCAGGCTCTAGGTGGCAGGACTCTTCTTCCCAGCGTCACCCCTGCCCTGTCAGGGTTACGATCCCCCCTTCAAGTCTGGCCTGCCAGGCGTCTTGGCTGGGGACATCTCCCTGTGCTGGGCCCACTGCCCAGGGTCCCCCTCGCTCTTCCCAGCTGCTCACCACACCCGGTTCCGGACTGCTCCAGCTCCACCACTCTGCCTCAGCACAGCTGCTGATCTGCCTCCAGCTCCCTGGGCTGCTTCTCTGGTTCAGTCTCTGACTCTGGCTGGCACACCTCTGCTCCCCAGCGCAGCTTGGGCCTCTGCTCTCTCCTTAGCTTGGCCCCGCTCTGTCTGACACAGGCAATTCCAGCTCACACAGAGGACAGGACCCCCCTGGCCTCCTGACTCCCTCATTAGCCTGCCCACCTTTTCAATCAGGCTGACCTGGAGCATTGGCCTCTCCCCATTGTTCCTGGGGACTGTCAGTCTCAGGCTCCTGATTTCCCATTCACCCTTCCCCTGTCTTTTGGTACTGGGAGCTACCCAACCAAAACACCCCCACTGAGTTTTAGTAAGGGGCCAGCAGTCCCCCTTACAGTTAGACCCAGAGCATGTGGGCAACACCCACCAGCCAGGCACCCCAGAAAGAATTCCCTGTAGTAACTCAGAGCCCTTTCCCTCTAAAGTCCCATCTCCAGCTGTTGGAGAGATTTGCCGAAAGCAGTCACCGATGGGCCACGTGCCATTGTAGGCAATTTCATCATACCGTCCCCTCCATAAATGTATGAAGCTCAGTCTTCAAACAAGTTGCCCCCACTACTCTACTTGGAAGGCTGTTCCAGAACTCCCTTGGTTGCTTTTGAAACTCTCTCCCTACATGGGTTAGAACCAGGTTACTCTAGAGCGCCCACTCCCCCTCCCCCTCAATTTGGCTTTTTAATCAACTACAATAAAATAATGCTCACACAGTGCTCTGGGGGCCCTTAGCAATCTTTTAAAAATACACCTCTACCCCGACATAACGCGACCCGATATAACACGAATTCGGATATAACGCGGTAAAGCAGTGCTCCGGGAGGGCGGGGCTGCGCACTCCGGCAGATCAAAGCAAGTTCGATATAACGCGGTTTCATCTATAACGCGGTAAGATTTTTTGGCTCCCGAGGACAGCGTTATATCGGGGTAGAGGTGTACAACAAACAGGCCTGTCAGTCGCCCCCCTCACCCCCACCCCCAGTGCAAAATTCCTCTAATCTAGCATCTGCTTGCTGTGGAAAGGATTGTGGTAGAAGGAGTCAATGAGGGGAGAGGTTTATACTTGCTATGGTAGATTGCTTATATTAATGTCTAGTTGTATTTCCAGTGTGATAAAGTGACTCACCAAGCAGCACGTCCCCTTGTGACTTGGCATGGCTGGGCCACCTCCTCAGGCACCTTACTATCCTGTCGACAACTGCTTCTGTACTGCTGTGGTCTACTTCTCATCACTCCAGCCAGGACACATGGTCCCGCCCCTTGGGGGGTAAACTGAGTCCTGTACAGCTGTAGACCAGAGGTTTCACACCAGGCCTTCACCTCAACTTCAGACTTAATAGTCCTTTCCAGCCCTTGTCTCTGTGCTGCCTTCATTGGTGGGCCAGTAAGTGAACCCTGATCCTCTCTCTACTTTGACTCCAGCCCAGGGAACCTGAAATAAATAGCTAAGGTCTATCTACTCAAGCCCACTGCTCTAGGGTTACCATACATCCGGCTTTTCTCGGACATGTCCGGCTTTTTGGTCCTCAAATCCCCGTCCAGGAGGAATTTCCAAAAAGCAGGACATGTCTGGGAAAATAGGGAGGCATGGTAAAGGGACCGCCTCCTCCCCAGGCTCCAACATTCTGGGGCCAGGTGGCGGCTGTTCGTTCTCCCCACCTGGGCAGCCAGACTCAAGACCAGCCGCTGCTGCAGCTCCCATTGCCGTGGCGGGAAGCGGCCAAGCATGTGGTGCTCGGCGGCTGCGGCTCTGGTGCCCGGGGCGTGAACCCCCTGAGCCCGGGCCTGCTGCGGGGACCCAGCTGGTGCAATCCTGCGGGCGGCCCCAGAGTGGGGGCAGCAGGTCCCAGTCCCCTCGTCCCGCTCGGGTCCCGCAGGGTAACGAATGGGGCTGCTGATGCCTCTGCCCCGGGGCCGCCTGTGTGATTGCACCAGCTGGGCAGCCAGCCCAGATGCAACTGGCCAGGGGCTGGGAGTGCGCGCTGGGTCGCCACAGCAGGCCCGCGCTCAGAGGGTTCGGGCCCGGGCGCCAGAGCTGCAGCCGCCAAGCGCCATGCACTTGGCTGCTTCCTCCCCCCGCGGCAGCGGGAGCTGCAGCAGCGGCTGCTCACGAGTCCAGCTGCCCAGGTGGGGAGAACGAACAGCCACTGCCTGGCCTCACGGGCCACCCCTCTACTCTCCCTCCAGGTACCGCCCATGTCCTGCCTGCGCTTGGGGCCAGGCCAGACCAGACTCACTCACCCCAGCCCCGCACTTCCCCTGCATCTCCCAGGCCTCCCTCCAGTGCTTGCAGTGGGAGAAGGAATGGTGGTGGGGGGGGGAAGAGGTTGTTTTTTTTTTTTCCTTTCTCTGCCGCCTTTTTTTTTTTTTTTTTGCTCTGGTCACCCTGGGGGCGGAGTTGGGGCAGGGACTTTGGGGAAGGGGCAGAGTTGGGGCAGGGCCGGGGGCGGGGAAGGGGCGGAGTTGGGGCAGGGCCGGGGCCCCGTGGAATGTCCTCTTTTTGCAGGATTGAAATATGGTAACCCTACACTGCTCCCTCCCTGGGCTACTTCCAGACCCTTCTCCAGGCTCACTCCTCCACAGACTGCAAAAGGAGAAACAACATAGTCCCAGGAAACAAAATACATGTAAAAGTCCCATGCCAGACCTACCTTCCCCTAGAGAGGCTGGAGGGTCTGGCATCTGGCCATCTCTGATTATCCTCTAGCTCCAGCCACACCTTCCTTCTGGCAGTCCCAGGACAGGCCCCAGCCAGGCCTTCTATCAAGATGCTACCACAAAAGGTCCCCCTTTCCTCCCAGTCACTACCTATTAGGTTGGGCTTTCCCCCTCTTAACCTCTCCCTCTAGGCTTAAGGACTCCTAAGGGTGGGTTTATTGAGCCGGCTGGCTCTCCTTAACCCCTTCCTGCCTACTGCTGGCTTTGTGTGCCCTGTCACAGTCATGCACTCAGATGCTATGGCAGTAGGCACAAGAAATCATTAGCAGTGAGATGTTTCAAAGTGTCAGTAGGATTTAGGAGTGCATTTAGGTCTTAGTTCCACTGATTTTGACACTCTCACCCTAAATAAATTAAATCAATCCTAGCAGTAAAAGCTTCTACTTTCTCTTCAGTGGTTGCCAGGGAGTGCCCTGAAATAAAGTCTGTTCTCTTATGTAGCAAGTTTAGACTTGTTAGTTCTCTTTGGATTCAGCTATTTTAGTACCTACGGCTAAGAACTGCATGTAGAGTGTTCCCTTTTTAAAATGGCCTTCCTTTTCTGTGAGAGGGCCTGCCAGCCCTGCATGGTACTGCCCTCACAGTATGGTGGGATGCTTTCATTCAGTATCTAGTTTAAAGGCTGAAACACAACATACTTTATAACTTCTTACTCTGCTTAATGTTAAGACTAAGTCATAAGCAATGATAATAGTAAATAATAATAACGAGTCAAATCCTAAAATGTGCATTAGCCCTTTACTCCACTTTTATTTAAAATAAAGTAAGTTGCTTACCCTTTTCACTCAAGACAAAGGCGCATGTAAAATGATATAAACCAGTTGCTAGGACTGAAGATTTGTGAAAATTTTTTCCTGATGCCCATGTATTATTAAAAGTCCCCCATGCAGCTGCTTAGGGCTGGCTTTTGTGGCCAGATCTTCAGCTGATGTAAATTGACATGTTTATACCAGCTGAGGATCTGATCCCTAGTCCCAATCCCTTTGATTTTTCTGGCATCCCAGACCAATTAGTAGCTGTAGGGAGTGAGGACAACCGGAGCTGCCACTGAGGTCACCACAAACTCCCTCCTGGCTGACAGATGCCTACAGCTGAGCTACTCCTTTGTTAAGCAGGAGGTGTAGTCTTCAGCCACAAACAAACTCAGTCCTGTGAGTGGTAGTATGGTCTGATGCACTTAATGCACTCCTGGAAGCTACATGCCTGGTGCTCTAATCCTGAGTCCATACCTTCTGTATAATGAAGTTTATAATATTTACTTACCTTCTTCACAGTGCTAGTGTAACGATTGGTTAGTTAATGTTTGAAGAGTGCAAGGTATTAATATTAGAGTGGGGGAAAGGGATAGGGATGGAGAATGTTGAAGAGGCAACAGCATACAGGACAAAACAAAAGGGACAAAGAGATGAGAGCATGGAGAGTAACAGGGGCTGAGAGGTCAGAAGGGAAACAAATGAGCAGAGGCAGTGTAACTGAGGAAAGCAGGAGAGACCATAGATGATGGGGTGAGTATGACAGAAAAAAAATGAGAGGCAAAGAGATGTTTCCTTTCTAAGGAAGAGAGACTAGAGAGTATAAAGTGAGAGAAAACACTTGAGAAAAAAGAAAAGGGGATGTATGGAGATGGATAGAATCAACCTCAGAATGGAGGGAGAGAAAAAGGAACATAGAATTGAAAAAAAAAAAAGGAATAAGCACGAAAAAAACACAACCTTTACTTGGTGAATTCCATTTAACTTATTTATGCTTCTTTATTAAAGATACATTTCATATAATTGAGATCCAAAGTTATGCACATACAGTAACTTGCCTACGTAAATACATGATCTTAGTGCTTTTTACCCTTGCTTTAAAAAAACAACCACTTGTTGAATCTTGTTTCAAGTTAGAATGTAAATTTTGGGGGACAGGGATTATTGACAGTAAACCTTTAATCAAATTCTACTTTATTCATTAGTAACAATAATTCATTAATAGACTCAATTTGTTATTTTGTTTTGGAGCCGTGTATCAGGAATAGTAATCATGAGGATTGTGATTAGTAGAATGACTGCTGTAATTAGCTTTAAATTCCCCCTGGGGAATCCTAGATTATGAAACCTATCCTTCATCATGGATCTCAGAAGAGAGGGAGAAAACAATCATAACAAATAATATTGAGGGTGTGGAGTGGGCAGTAGGAGGCAAAAAGGAGTGTGAGAGACAATGGAACATTGCAGTTAGATGCTGAATAACTCCGTTCTGTATTTACCTATTGGAAGCATTGTATGCTTGCAGGTGTTTAAAAGGCTGTGGCTTTTTATTTTTCTTATATTTTGTTATATGTTGTTTACTTTCTATTTCAAAAGCAGTCATCCTTTCTTTCCACACATGCTAACTTGGATTAATAATCTTGTTTTAACTCAATTTTTATTTATGACCTTGCAATTTTAACTGTTGAGGCCAACAGTTCCTCTACTTGTAACCAACTGTACTTTCCATGACACTGAAAAATCCTGACTCCTGACATCGAGCTGTTAAACTCTATTGGAAAAAGCAATTTCCCCATAAAAAGCCAACTGAGAAATCTCCAGGGAAGTGATCTTTAGAATATTCTTTTTAAACATGTATGATTTCATAGGCCTCTTGGAATGAGGTGGGTCAGGAAGTCTTGCACTTAAATATATATTTTTGAGACTTCCCAGTTCCCAATGTCCAAGATTTACAAGGCAGAGAATAATGGCAACATAACTGTAGTCAGCTTTTACCACCATGGTACTAGCCATTAGTAACACACTGGTAACTTGAAACTGCCAGGCTAATTTCTGAAGCAGTGGTATCCTGGTACAATGATAATTCCTGTATATCACTTGGGAAATCAGAACACAGCGGTCCCACAGGAATAAGATGCAACACAACACTGACTACCTTCTTACTTTTTCTCACCCAGAGTCATTGAGTTGAACTCATGTCAATAACTTGAGGGGTGGGGGGGCCTGGAATCTAAAGGGCTTGTCTACACTACGGAGCTTTTAGCAACAAGGCTGTATCGACACCGCATTGTCACTAAAAGTCAGCGAGTGTGAACGCTCTTTTGTGGTATTTTGTCAGCACTTTTGCTGACAAAATACTTACAGCCCCATGAGTGGCATAAGCTTTGTCAGCAGAAGCGCACTTCTGCCGACAAAGCCGCGTTCACACTGCTGCTTGCATTGGCAAAACTTGTGTTTGGGGGGGGGGGGGGGGGGGTTAAGTACCCGTGAAAGACAAAAGTTTTGGCGAGAACTGCACAGTGTAGACATACCCTAATTAGACCATTGTATTTTTACAAACAAACATTGGAAACCAGAATATTGTAAATCAGGGTTAGACTTTGTTTCATGTTTCATAGGTGATGTGGCAAGCAGGCAGAGTTGTAGAAAACAGATATTTGAGTATTCCAAGTAGCCATGTTATATGTTGAAGTTCTACAGTTTGAGAGAGAGCAACTAGACCTTTGCTTACATACCCGAGTCCCCTGGTGAACTACGGACCTAGTTTTCTCCTGAAACCTGATCCTCTTTCTCCAGTTTCATTTATCATACTGCACACTTGAAACATTTTTTTGAAAGTATGGAAATGTAGGTCTAACAAACTCCAAAATAAAATTACCGGTAACTTTGCCCCAATACACACTATTTACTGCATACCCCATTGATTCCCTCCCATCCGTTTTCCACCTTTCCTTGAGGCATTCTTGAGTCTGCATCTAATATTTTCATTTGGAGAGTGAACAGGAACTAGGTATTTGTACAGGGGATGAGGTTAAGGTGTCTATTTGAATGTCTGCAGCTTCAAGGTATCTATTGAAATGAGATCCAATGTAATGACAAACATCAAACGGTGTCTGTAGAGTGTATTTAAAAGATAAAAATAAATATTTTTGTCTTGACTGTGTTAAGTGGAGCGAGTGTGGGATGTAGCTTTGGTGCCTAGAGCACGTATCAAAATGTTGACAGAGCTGGGTTGTTAAGGTAGGAAGAACTGGGGAAAATCTGTGATAGAGCAGGTCAGATAACATAAAAGGTGATTTGCAAATATGTTTGTGAATTACAGTAGCTAACGTGCTAAGTTGTAATTTGTTTTATTTGTAACCTTTCTGCCAGGTGGAGCCGGCAGCAACCAGGGCTGGGTTCAACACAGAACCGGCTCTAGCTCCCACTCAGTAACCTGGGAAAATTACACGCCACCCTTGGGCACCTCTGAGAGGCACTACTTCCCCACTCACAAGTACAGAGTCTGGGTGTTGAAAAGAAACTTCTAATGAAAGGAGGGAAGCCACCCAACAGTAATTAGGGAAAATGCCACAAGCAGGATTAAGAAACATAAAACTGTGAATAGGACACCCATCCCAGAGTGTGTGGTGCAGAGACTTCTGCCTCATGTTCTTGAGTTCTACAACCAACAGTTCCTTTTCTGTGCCCTGCTCTGCTCCCTCACCATACCCCACTCACATGGTTGTCCTGGGTCAGTGAAGACCCAGGGTTCAGAGGTGCATCTGTGTGAGTTCACCCCCCACCGGGTAAGACGTCACCTTGTTTGCTCCGCTAGTTGAACACTTGCTCTGGCTGGCTGCCCTGCCAGCTGCAGTTCCTCGCCACTGGCCACCCTGCCAGCTGCGGTTCCTCTCTGCCGGCCACCCTGCTCACTGCTCCTGCCTGCCGACTGTCAGTTACCTTCTGCTGCCACCTGCCTTTCTACTGTGACCTCTGCAGGTCAGTCTCTTAGTGACTGTCAGTTTTTAAGCAGGCTGGGCAGAAACTCTACAAGTAATTTCAACCATCATTTAAGCACTTAAAATAACAAAGGCTCCTAATGAAGCCTATTTAGCTCTATCTTTGAACAGTGGGGAGGAACAGGTTAAACCAGACCAGGGACCCTTAGGGAGAGGCCACACATTCTAGCTGGGACACCTGTCCTCACCCCTTTTACTTTCACAGGGCTCTGGCATTCGAGCCCCTGACTTAACAAGGTCCTTTCAGCTGACAGTGACCCCCTCATTTGGGACAGGTTAAGCACAGTTCTGCTCCCCTTTTTTCATACAGTAAAGACAACAACGTTGATAACAGCATTTCACTATCCCTGCATTCAGCACTAAAATGATTTGTAACCCAACACCAGCCAAAGTTGATCACTTTGAGCAACACTGCTCTATCTGCTGGATATCTAAGCAGGTGTGTTCATGTAAATACAGTTTGCTGCTGAAGTCTCCCCCACTTCCAGTTAGCTGTCAGGGGAGAGTTCATTCAGACCTTGCTTACATCTTTATTCTTGAAAATACTCATGAGTCCTGAAAAGATAGCGGATAATAATAAATATTAGCATCACAAGTATCATACAAGGATATGCATGCTAGAGTATATAAAAACACTGCAGTAAAGTGATACTGAAAGTCAACCCAGTGGGTAAGATTTATCGTTTTAGGAAGGAGGGAACAAAGAGAAATGTTTCTCAGTATCCCAGTACTTTTTGCTCACTTCTGTCTTCAAAAGTGTCTTAAAATATTCAACTGAAAATTCTGATGGCAGTTTTTGTTGCAGGCATGTTGGCATTCTGAAAAGTATGTAAGTGGGGGAGGGGGTATTTTGATTTGTAAAAATATATTTAACAAATATAAGGTAGGCCTATGTTGTTAGAAAATTTTGAATACATTTTGGGTGGGATTTTCAAATCTGCCTAGGAGTTTTGGACAGCCAAATCCCATTCATTTCTAATGGGAAATGGACATCCAAAACTCCCCATTTCCCCCATAGCTTTGAAAATCTCAGCCTTCATTGTAGATGTTTTGTTTACAGTAGCTCCAGCTGGCTAGGCTCTGGCACAATCTAATGTTGACTAACCAGCTTATACTGCAATAATGGAGAGAGAGAATGATAAAGGGAGTTCTTTTCAGTGCTTATGCAGAAACAATTAAAGAAGTGTATACACTGGCATTTGACACCATTAATATACAAATATTTTTGTATTACACAAGGGCCAGATTTTGCCACCCTTACTCACACTGAGTAGTACCTTCCTCCACAGGTAGTTCCATGGAAATCAATGGGACTGTATGCAGAGCAAGATACTGCTCTGTATTAGTAAGGCTGTCAGGATCTGGCCCTTTTAAAAGCAAACAATATAGAAGTCAGAAATTTGTTTTAAAAAATTATGCTAAAATAAAGCCTACAAAAAAATGAAAAGAAACAAAACGAAAAATCCTCCCTCTGATACCCCTTCAGTCTTCAGAAAGCATTTACTTATACATTTGGATCCCAATTCCAATCTCATTTACATGGGTTTTTCACTGGTCTAAGTCCACTGATTTAAATAGAATTACTCCTAATTTTTACTGGTGCAAGTAGCAGACCTGGCCTCCTGACAATTTGTTTAAAACAGTGGCTAGGACCAATATAACCATGTTGTGAGAATCTCTCCAGTTAGCTATGTCCTTTGATAATTAATGACAGTGTAAATAAATATTTCCCTCCCTCCACATAGTTAATCCATATGTGTAAAATAATTATTTGCCTAATAGCATGTGCCATTAGCTGAAGCTATCAATTTCCACTAAAGCTTGTCTGTAATCTCATGTTGGAGGGAAAATGACGCAAAATGGTTGGAGTTCATAGTTTTGCAAGTTTAAAAATAAAAGTCTGAGCATGCACCACAGAATACTTTTAATTCTTTTTTTAGGGTGCCTTAAAAATTGGTTTAGAATGCTGTGCACCCACTGAATTACTTTCTCCCTATTCTCAGCCTTTTAGTTAGGTGTCCAAGTATGTTACTTTGATTGATATACAACTTATCCCACCACGTTTCAGAAGAAGGTTAACATGAATGAGTGTCTAGATTTAACTCCTTTGCAAAAAACAAACAGAGTTCTCTGCTTCCTCCTTCCCCCGCCCTGCACATAGGTGCATTGCCATTATAGAATCATAGAAGATGAGGGTTGGAAGAAACCTCAAGAAGTCATCTAATCCAATTTCCTGCTCAAAGCAGGACCAACCCCAACTAAATCATCACAGCCAGGGCTTTGTCAAGTCAGGCCTTAAAAACCTCTAAGGATGAGATTCCATCACCTCCTTAGGTAACCCATTCCAGTGCTTCACCACCCTTCTAGTGAAATAGTTTTTCCTAATATCCAACCTAGACCTCCCACACTGCAACGTGAGACCATTGCTCCTTGTTTTGTCATCTGCCAACACTGAGAAAAGCCTACCTCCATCCTCTTTGGAACCCCCCCTTCAGGTAGTTGAAGGCTGCTATCAAATCCCCCCTCACTCTTCTCTTCTGCAGATTAAATAAGCCCAGTTCCCTCAGCCTCTCTTGGTAAGCCATGTACCCCAGCCTCCTAATCATTTTTGTTGCCCTCCGCTGGATTCTCTCCAATTTGTCCACATCCTTTCTGTAGTGGAGGGCCCAAAACTGGACACAATACTCCAGATGTGGCCTCACCAGTGCCGAATAGAGGGGAATAATCACTTCCCTCGATCTGTTGGCAATGCTCCTACTAATGCAGCCCAATATGCCGTTAGCTTTCTTGGCAACAAGGGCACACTGTTGACTCATATCCAGCTTCTCATTCACTGTAATCCCCAGTTCCTTTTCTGCAGAACTGCCACTTAGCCAGTCAGTCCCCAGCCTGTAGCGGTGCATGGGATTCTTCCATTCTAAGTGCAGAACTCTGCACTTGTCCTTGTTGAACCTCATCAGATTTCTTTTGGCCCAATCCTCCAATTTGTCTAGGTCACTCTGGACCCTATCCCTACCCTCCAGCATATCTACCTCTCCCTCTAGCTTAGTGTCATCTGCAAACTTGCTGAGGGTGCAATTCATCCCATCATCCAGATAATTAATGAAGATGTTGAACAAAACCGGCCCAGGAAAGACCCCTGGAGCACTCTGCTTGATACCGGCTGCCAACTAGACATCGAGCCGTTGATCACTACCCATTGAGCCCGACAATCTAGCCAGCTTTCTATCCACTTTATAGTTCATTCATCCAATCCATACTTTTTTAACTTGCTGGCAAGAATACTGTGGGAGACCATATCAAAAGCCATCAGGAAAACCTTCTCATAGCCTTAGGAAGACTTTTCCTGAAATCTGCAGCTACACTAAAGCAGATGAAGGGCCCTGTACAGAAGAGATCATCAAAGATTATTTGAAAAATAAACTCCTATTTCCGGAGGTATTAATACAAGAGCAAGAAGGGAGGAAACTGGCTTGGCTGTAATCCAGTTAAAACAATGTATGACAACATGTACCCACAGACATACATTTTAGAAATTTTGTTGATATAGTTTCTCAATGGATGTATATTCTAGTTTTAGCAATGAAGTATATAGCTCAGAAATGCTCAGTATAACTCCACCAGTGATATGAATGACAGGCCAGATTCTGCTCTCACTTACACTGGTTTAAATCAAGAGAAACTCTGGTGATAGGGACCAACCCTAAAAGTTGTTCCATGTGGGCAGATCCCTGCGACTGCACGAAGCCCTAAGGACTTCACTGGGGCTCCAATAGGGCATAGGGGTCCTGCTGCACAGAACAACTGGACAGATTGTGGATTTACATAGGTGTCACTGAGAGCAGATTGTGACTCAGTGATAGATATGACCTTTCATATATCCCGTGAGCTTGCAGTGGAGTCCTCACTCGCCCCCCCCCTCTCAGAATACAGCTGTGTTGTGAGAACACAGCACATGCAATTATGATATGACAATTTCAGATGGATCACATCGGTTCCTCCCTTTCTCTCTCCCAGACCCTTTCTCTCTCTGGGAAATCTTCCTTACTCTTTGTACTGTCCCCCTGCCCTTCCTCCAATGTCCAATCCACTGTGGCATGAAGAGAAGCGCCTCTCGGGTCAGTCTTTCCCCATGGGAGCAGGCAGGATTAGTGAGGCACTCTAAAGAAAATGCATAACATCTGCAGCACTGCTAGAGGTCCCTTTATGGGGAGGAAATGGCGAGGGAAAACCAAGTTCCCTTCGCCTCTCATAAGTGGCACCACGCCTTATGGTTCTGCTCCAAGTCTCACTCATTTGGAGGGAGACTTTGTTTCATAAAGAATCTCCTGCTTGTGATAAGGAGATTTTATTGTGTGTGTTTCAGTTAGAGAGATGAAATCCCCCTCATTCATACAGATTGTACCATCACATGACAGCTGCTGTACCTGCTGAGACTTTGGACTGGCTGAGCAGGGAGAAGACACATTATACATGCTCTTTTTAAAAATGCCACTACTAGCAGGGTATGTGATTTAACTGTTACAAAAGTACTCCAGGCAAAAGAAAAAAAGCATTGAAAGCTAAGGCCCTGATCCTGCAAACACTTACGCCTATGCGTAGTTTTATTCACATATGAATAATCCCATTGATTTCAGTGAGACTCCTTGTGTGCTTTAAGTATCAGAGGGGTAGCCATGTTAGTCTGGATCTGTAAAAATCAACAAAGAGTCCTGTGGCATGCGTCTGACGAAGTGGGTATTCACCCACGAAAGCTCATGCTCCAATACATCTGTTAGTCTATGTGGTGCCACACGACTCTTTCTTGCTGTGTGCTTTAAGTTAAGCATTGCAGCTTTCTTAACTTGTGGAAGTTCAGCGTAGTGGAAGCTGGTGTTGGCTGCAAATACAGCACAGACTGTTTATCAATTTTGTTTCTGAGTTTGTGTTGCTCTTGCAGTATGGATAGGGTTACCAGATAGCAACTGTGAAAAAAAAGGACGGCGGTGGGAGGTAATAGGCGCCTATATAAGAAAAAAGTCCCCCAAAACATGATTGTCCCTTTAAAAACGGGACAGCTGGTCACCCTAAGTATGGATGTTAAGACCAAGGACCTATCTTGTTCAGCATAGATGAGCTGTTTAATGTGAAACTTCTTAGTAGAAAAAGTCTTCATATCAAATCTTAAATTCTACTAACAATTTGGAAACTAATTAAAGAAATAAGTACAAAACATTCACGTCCGCAATTTAAGGCTATAAAAAGGAAAGAAAGTGAAGAACTAGGAACGTGTCAATAAGATCTGATTTAAATTTTAAAAATCCATTTAAAAAAAAATCAGTTTTTGTCCAGTTTGGATCTCTCCAACTCCTGCATTCCAGCATGTCACCTTGGATATATTTACACAGCATTTTGGAGCTCGTGGGAGTGAACCTCCCAGCCTGGGCTGATAGACTCAGGGCTAGTGGGGCTTGCAATAGTGTCTAAAAATAGCTGTATAGACAAAGCTGAGAAGTTGTAGCTCGAACTCTGAAGCCCTCCTTTCTCTCTTAGCTTTAGAGTCCAAGTTCTAACCTTAGCTGCAACTTCACAATGCTGACTCTTCAGCTGTTTTTAGAGCACTAGCGCACACCCCATTAGTCCGAGTGTATCAACCCAGGCTGGGAAGTTCACTCCAAAATGCTATGTATACATACCC
>NC_048299.1:109896837-109913307 GCF_013100865.1 Trachemys scripta elegans
CATTGAACCAAACTGTAAACCCTGTATATGATAGAAACCACTTCAAGCCGCCCTTTTTCTAGCACCTCTGCTCCAACCCCACCAAATCCTAACTGTAATGCTTTAGAAGATGATGGTGGCAGATTCCAGTATTTTGTTTGAAAAGTAATGCATTTGAACTGCTTTCTCTTTGCACAATCCCCTTTGTATCAGGGCTAATGGAGCTGGTGGACACTAACTACTCCCAAGGGAATTGCTATAGCTGTCATGTTTCAGACCTGGAATTTGAAGCTGTGTCACACATACTGGGTGAGCAGTCTCACTATTGGCTATTCTGGTGCTGGGGTCTCTCTTGCTCTCTCTCCCTCCCTCCTCCCTTTTCCACACAAAACTTGGAAAGGTCTCAGTTTCATCCTGATGCAGAATGGGAAAACCCATGCAGAATGGCAAATCTCAATGTTTTGCAGAATGGGAAAACCATTTCTGATCAAGCTCTCATAACCACCCCGTGGTCTCCAAGAGGAAGAGAGGACATCTCAACAAAAAGAAACTGGACACTGTCTTTTGAGGGCCTGCAAGTGCAGCTGACTGTGCTTGTGCACTGCCGGAAGGATCATGTGCCCACCCAGTCACAGATACTGCAAACACCAGGAGGAAAAAAACAAAAACAAAACAGACTCTTAAGCAACCAAACAGGCTACAACAGAAGGAACTGCTTTGAGAACCAGAAGTGACCAGGGCCGGCTCCAGGGTTTTGGCCGCCCAAGGCCCCAAAAACAAAACCAAAAAAAAAAAAAAAAAAAAAGCCGCGATCGCGATCTGCGGCGGCAATTCGGGGGAGGTCCTTCACTCCCAGGCGGAGTGACGGACCCTCCGCCGAATTGCCGCCGAATACCTGGAACTGCCGCCCCTGTCCGGAACGGCCGCCCCAAGCACCTGCTTGAGAAGCTGGTGCCTGGAGCCGGCCCTGGAAGTGACCATGTCATAAGAAAGTCTATAATAAAAAGCTCTACTTTCAAAAATAGGCTCTCAGGCCTGCTAGGCTTGTTAACATTAACAGTGTGGAAAGCTGTAACTTCAAGGTTTTTTCCCCTCTGTTTGAACTTGTGATGAGAAATACAAATCCTACATTGGGTAACAAGGGATTAAGGAGCTGCTCTGGCCTCAGCCAGCCCCACCCCAACATACCTGCAGGGGATGCACAGACTGGGGGAGGATTTAAAAGGGAGCAGAACAAGCAAGAGATAGGACCTCTCTACCTTGCAGGTACTGAGGGAAGGCAGGATCTCTCCCTCAGCAACTTCCTGAAGGAAGAGACCTGCTTTTGTTATACCCAGAGAGGGAGACATTTCCCCCTCACACAACTAATCCATTTTTTGGGTGTTGATTCCCTGGCTTTTGCTTATGGACTAACCTGGAAGGGGAGAAGCTTGGAACTGGCCTGGGTGGAGGGCCAAGTCACGAGAGGAGGCAGCTGCCACCCCAAGAGGGAGAGAGCTGCCATGCCCCCGCCTGGCCATGAAGAGGTGCTAAGCAGTGAGCTGACTCCCTTCAGAGCCTCCTGTGAACTTTGGACAATAGTGGTGTGGTAGGAAGTGGCTCAGGGAGGGCAGCTTAAGGCGCTGCTTTGTGTCAGACCCTTGTGTTGCTCTCAGGGGGACCTGGGCCAGAGCCTGGTGGAGTGGGAGACCCTGGGCTCCCCTGCCAACCCCCCATCCCTGCATGTTGAAGGGCCAAAACTCTGACCACTAGGCATTGCTCTTGCGTACCACCAACAACCCAGTGATCAGACCACTGAGGCCTAGAACTTTCCCTGAAATTTTGTAATTGATTGGATCTAGAGTTTTTAAAAGTTATGGGATTACAAAGAGAGAAATGCCAGCGAGTTGAGTGTGTAATCCTTCTGCCAGGTGGAGTCGGCAGTGACAAGGGCCAGGTTCAATATCTAGGGCAGCAGTCCCCAAACTTTTTAGGGTCTCACCCCCCCCTTACCGCTGTCCGTGCTCCTCCTTCCAGATCTGGGGGCAGGAAAGGGGCTGCAGCTCTGGTGGGGGGTGGAATGCAGAGCGGGATAGTGGAACAAAAGATGGGGACAGGGCTGGGAATGGAGCTGGTGGGGGCTGGCTCGGGTCATGCTGCGCCCCCCTGAATGGGTGTGTGTGCCTCACAGGTTGGGGACCTCTGAACTAGGGGTTAGTTTTCAACAATACAACACAGAATCAGCTTGATCCCCCACCCAGTAACCTAGGCCACAGTTACACACTACCCCCAGGTGCCTTTAAGAAGCGATACTTCTCCTCTTGAAAGCACAGAGTCTGAGTATACAAAAGAAACCTAATAAAAAGGGGGAAAGTAGCTCAGTATTAAATTGGGCAAATGCTGCAAGAAGGATTCATAAGCATAAAACCATCAGCAAAACATCCACCCCAGAGTAAGTTGGGCAGTGTCTTTCCCCTCAGGTTCCTAAGTCCAAAAACCAAAAGTTCCTCTAGTAAGCCGCTCCCTACTCCCTCCACCACATGCAACTCACAATTGTGGTCCTTGGTCAGTGAAGATCCAGAGTTCACCTTCCACCTGGAGGGAGAGGGGGGGCAGAAGGCATCTTGCTCACTCTGCTATCCAGGTGCTCACTCCCCCAGCCACACCCTCCCACCATACCACACTCCACTCTGCATCCTCTGGGATGGTGTGCAGTCCCAGCACTCAACACAGCTTGCAGTGATTTCAGTTGTTAGTGCAGGAGCCTCACTTCTAGTGCAAACTGGGCAGGCTCTTTCATCTGAGATACTGTCCCAGAGCAGGTCCAATCCTTAGACCTGGTTATCAGTCCTTTCAGCTCTATTAGTTTGCAACAAAAGACTCAGTCAAGTCTGTTATGCCATAGTGGAAAGGAGAAGGGTCAAATAACAAATCCAACCTCATCTTTCCACTCCACTAGCTTTTGGCAGCCCTGTCCCATGCCTAGTGAGTACAGTTTAGTTGAGGGTGAGTCCCTCAATCAGGGTATGCTAAACACACTTCTGCTGCCCTGATTCACACAATAAGAATAACAACCCTTTATTACCCCTGCACCCAATGCCAAAGTGACTTGTGATCCAGCACCAGCCAAAAGTGATCATTTGGGCAAAGCAGCCCCGTCATGCTGAGCACCTAGGCAGGGTGAGTGTGCCCATGCAAACCAGGTCAGCTCCTAAAGTTCTTTTCGCCAGCTCATCACTAGATGTCAGGGGAGAGCTCATTCAGATCCTGCTTATAAGTGTAAGGCCATTGCAAGCTTAGCCAATTATGCAATGTGGCTTCCCCCCCAATCTGTCAAGTTTCTTAAACAACAGCTCCCACATTTCTCTCACGTGGTTCTGTTTAATTTTTTTCTCCTAAACACTTTCTCTAATAATTTTTGTCAGCTTTGGAAAGTTAGCCCTTTTAGTGCACCAAATATAAATATGACTGGTTGGTACTCTCCTCTATTGGTCCTTACTGATTACTGTCAAGTCCTGATCACTGGCCTCAGGGCAACTGCTAACATCCAGTCCAGTGATCTGTTCATTGTTCTCCACCACAATGAAGCCCATAATAGAGTCCCCCCAGTTGAGTCCAAAACTTTGTGTTAAAAAAGGATCTATAATTTTTTTAAATCTCCAAAGATGATTTACTACTGGCTACGTGAGACCTCCCCTCCTGCCATCTGTCTCCCAATAGGAGATCCCCCATGTGAACCCAATTGTCTTCCACAAACATACACTGCTCTCTGGTATGGATTCAGTGAACTGTACCAGCCCTGCACTGGTTCCCCTGCTGGGCTGTGTGAGTTAGCAGATTGATCCCTGTCCCTTCGAGGGCCTGGGGTTCTCAATAACCAAAAACTTTAAACAGGTATTGATGTGTCTAATGTCAAGTGCCACTGAGCCCACCACTTCTATCCTCTCTCCCCTTCCTATAAGGGTTGTAACCAGCGACACTAACATTCCAGTCAGACACATCATCCCATCAGGTTTCCCAGTTCTACCCACTTTCCCCTCCTCAATGAGAATTTCCAACTCCTCTTCCTTATTGCCCAGACTCCAGTGCTAACAGCAGTGTTGCTTCCCTTCACGAGTGACTATCTTGCAGGGCACACACACCACAGCACAGCATTCCCCTGTCTATGCACTTGGAGAAGGGTTATCTGCAGAGGTGATTTGTGTGTGTATGTGTGTGTGTGTGTGGGGGGGGTATGTGGCACCCCCAGACTTCCTGCTTGGCTTGTACGCAGCATGTTTACGTGAACTACTGCTGAAGCCAGCTGCCCTCACTCTGCATCCCCTTCCCCCCACCCCGCCACTATTGGCAGGCACGGGTCATCTCGGGTTATCTGTAAGCCAGGGAGAGACTCCAACTCACGTGAAACGTGCTTCCCTCCATTGGAAGGTGCAATGGCAGCATGCTCTTCAGGAACCCTCAAGCCTTCCATATCAGCTCTGCAGCATCAGAACAGCAGAGCCTGGATTAGAGCAAGGGAAATGCCTGATTTCCACAGAATCCTTCCCTCAGGGACAGAGCATTTTGAGCAAAAATCCCTGTGGGAGTTAATGTTGCTCTAAACAGAGCTGCCAAGGGGTTTGCAGCTTCTTGATGCACCATGGAAAGTGATCAGTTTGTAGAGAGGGATAAAGCCCTGCACTGATTGCTCCGAGAGTCTCCCCACGAGCAGCTGGGGGAGGCAGGACCTTATTCCTTACCTCTCATGACAGAGATGTGTGAGAGCTTGTAGAGAGCCAGAAGCAGCTTTCTAGAGGGTTGATTCAGAAATTCCCCATGGAACCTAGGGGCTGCGGCCTACGGCAGGAAGGAGCCAGGCAGTTGTTGGAGTGACTCTTGGAGGAATGCTATGGGATGGCTCTCTGATCACCTCTTCACTCTGCTTCTTCCCACCCCCACCTTTGGGGTAAGTCCATCACCTCCTCCTTAGCCCTCAGCGGCTGCGTGTGGGCTGGAAACCAGACAGAGCAGTAGAGAGGTTGCCCACTCAGCCCGTGCACAGGAGGATCCATTGCAGCTCAAGTCCTCCTGCTTGTCACAGTTCAGAGGAATGCATAGCACCCAGACTGTGACTGCATTAGTCTCCCACATGTGAGTGTGGCAGGAGAGGACACTTGACATGTCCGCAAACAGCTTCTTCTGGACTGCTGGGGTGGAGGGAGAGAGGCCAGATTTCATCCGGCTCCTTAGCAACACTAAGGAAGCTCTGTGATCTGCAGAGAGGTCTCTGGATCCTCAGGACGTGTAGGTTAGGAAACATGTGGCTCCTGCCTAGTACAGTAACCTGCCGTGCTCCCCCACAAGAGCTGCATTAACAGGCAACACTGCAAGTGACCCCCCATGCCTCTCCATTTCCTTGGCCACATGTAGCGTGTCCTTTTTCTGGTGGCTAGTCCAGCAAAAGAGGACAAGAGCTCACTACTGCTACCACCTCAGGGATTTGTTGGGTTGAGATCAGCTGGTAGAAGCAGGCAATAGTGACAGAATCTGGGACTTCAAGCCCCTAGAGTGACCTCTTACCTTTATAGACCTGCCCATTCATCATACACAGATATTTTAAAGTTTAGTGTGATAGTAAAGAGACCCATTGTAAACCCTTCACCACACAAGACAAAGCCCGCAGCATTCATCATTAACTATTTATTTTTACTCTGCTGGCTCCCAAACTGCTTTTCCTCCTTACAGCCACCAGCCACCTTCGAGTTCTCCCTCTTCTCTCCCCGGCTATGGTCACTTGATTGCAGCAGCTCAGCGGATGGTCCAGCTTTGCTCTTTCATTTCCATCTGCTGCCACCTACATGTTGAATCCTCCAACCCATCGCCAAACGGCTCTTCCACATTCTGCAAGCTGGCCTCACTGGCTGACTATCCTGGAGAACAGAAACCCTTTGTTAGAGCAGAAAAGTCTCTTCAATGCTGCACTCTTTCCATGGCTCCCAGAGGGTAACAGTGAAACATGACTGACCACTTCCTAGGAGTCTCTCAAGGAGTTCCCTGCTCAGTCACCTGGCACCCATCAGCAATGGTCTCTGATAGTGGCATTGCAGAGGGGGACTCAGCACATGGTCCTTTCTATGGCTTCCTGAGTGGGAGGGAGTTTGCTCTTGTCATTTGGGGGGGGAGGGATAGCTCAGTGGTTCAATCCTTGAGGAGACCATTTAGGGATCTGGGGAAAAAATCTGTCTGGGGATTGGTCCTGCTTTGAGCAGGGGGTTGGACTAGATGACCTCCTGCGGTCCCTTCCAACCCTGATATTCTATGATTTAAGGACTGGCTGTGAGAGTCAGGGCTCCTGGGTTCTCTGGCTTTGGAAGAGGGTGTGGTCTAGTAGCTGGACTGGTATCAGGACAGTCCTTCAGTCCTGCCTTGCTCAGTGACGTTGTGGGTGACCTTGCAGCCAGTTGCTTTCCATTCCTGTGCCCCAGCTAACAGGGATAATACTGACCCCCCCTCAGAGGGGCTGGCAGGGGTCACTACTGTAATGACTCAAATTGTAGTGAATTGTGCTCTTGGCAGCGAAGGCCCAGATTCAGGCCCAGATTCAGTCCCCATGGATGCCCAGGGTGTCTGTATGTGGCCACGGTTGTATTCACCTAGCATTACAGGCTGTTTAATCCATTCCTGGCCATGCATGGAGCATCTGCTCCTGGCCCTCTCTGGCACACAGCTCCATCACACACAAGGACACTCTATCAGCTCCCATCTGGTGTTCAGCTCCTGGATGGATGGTGAGCCCTAGTCAAACCATAGAAAGACAGGGTGGTGTCCTCCAGTGGGAACTGCTGAAGTTTCAGCCTCTGCCCTCACCTACATCCACATGCCAAAGGCTTCAAAACTGGTTCCTGATCCCAGGTAAAGAAAGTAGCTCAGCTGAGGCCAGGGTGGGTGGAATTACTGCCAGGACTGATTCTAAGAGAAGAGGAGATTTCTCCTCCACTCTAGGGAGATTCCCATAGGAAAAACAACTGGGGTGGAGTGATACAAGCACTACCCCTCAGCCCTGGAATAGCAGGCAACTAGGACTCTGGGAGCCAAAGTACTGGTGTGTCTTGCTGGAGGGAGCAGAGCAGGGGAGCAGAAAAGGACACTGGAGAAATTGTACAAAAGTCAGTGTCATGGCCAGGTCGGGGCAGCCAGACCTAGTGGTCAGAGCCAGCGTCCACATTCACAAGACAGGAGTCTAGAGTCAGCTGGGTCAGGATACTGCATGGTTCACAGTGAAAGACAAAATTGAGGTCAGAACCACAAATCGGATGCCAAGAGTCACACCGAGTCTGGATGCCAGGAAATCAAGCTGCGGGAGCAGGAACAGGAACAGGTAGCACATGGTCTAGAACAGGGAGCAGCTCAGGTGTTCAGACAGCTTCGTGTTTCTGTGCTGGCTTAAGCAGGGCCAGGGGGCCAATTAGTTGCTCTGGGACTCCGCCAATAGGATCTCAGGGATGGCGCCTCAAACTGTGGTAAGGAGTTTGCAGTAAGCAGGCTAAGGGCTGGAGCGTGGCTACTCCCACGAACCCTGCAGATCTGGTTTGAAAACCTATGGGTCATAACAATGAGTGATTTCTCACCGCTCAAACCTCCTGCAGGAAAGAGTCTCCAGGATCCCGGACAAATCCTCTGAGAATAAAATGAGGATAACACGATGAGAACTAGGTCTCTGTACCAGGGCTGGGATCCAGGGATAGGGAAAGCTCCCAACCAGGCTATGTAGCAGGAGCCCCCTGTTTGTTGCAAAAGCCCCAAGTGCCCAGAAGAGTGAACAGTCCTTACCTCCAGGAGATGCATGGGAACTTCCCTCTAAGCCTCAATGAAACCCATGTTGCTTGGTTTGACAGGATGAGATCACCTGTCCCCACTGCTCCCTGAGCTGAGCTGGCTGCAGGATATATCTGTGTGAGAGGCTGGGACAAAGACAGATGTGACAATCAGAGTTCTGATATCCCAGGGGGAGAACAGAGGGTTTGAACCCCAAAGAATAAGCAATTGAATCAACTGATTCAATGCAGAATTATTGTGCCATACAGGTACATCATAAGGTCCTTTCATGGATTGGTAACTGGTTAAACGCTGCTATGCACTGACTGCCCTGACCATGGGTGGCCCAATGGCTCCCAGGTAGCCTGGGGTGAAAGTAACTTAAAGGACTTACTGGTACTCCAGAGTCCTTAGGAGGGGATGGGGCCTCAACTGGAAGAGGCGGGCCTTTAAACCCCGAGCGCTTTAAATCAGGATTTAAAGGGCTCGGGGATGGGGCTGTGGTAGCAGCAGCTGGGAGCCCCTGACCCTTTAAATCATGCCCAGAGCTACCAGATGCAGAGGCTGGGAGCTCTGGGGGTGATTTAAAGGGCCCGGGGCTCTAGATGCTGCTACCGCAGTGGAGCCCCGGGCCCTTTAAATCACCATCGGAGGGGTCCCCGGCCTCTGGCGGAGCTTTAAAGGGCCCGGGGCTCCACTGCAGTAGCGGCAGCCGAGCCCCTGGCCCTTTAAATCGCTGCATGAGCCCCACCGCCGCTACCCCAGGGCTCCAGCAGGTTCCAGAGATGATTTAAAGGGCCTAGGGCGGTAGCGGCTGCCGTAGCCCCAGATCCTTTAAATAGCCGCTGGAGCCCCGCCGCCACTACCCCAGGGCTCTGGGGACGATTTAAAGAGCCCAGGGCGGTAGCTGCTCACAGGAACTGTAATTCCTGTTCTGGATCTAGGGGCGGCTTCAGTTTGCTGGCAGGGGATTGTACATGAGACCTTGCAGTTGAGGGGCGACACAGGCACTACCATGGGCATGGAAGTTTGAGGAACAGGGCAGAGACCTGTGTGGGGAAAGGAGGGCAGGGATTTGGGAAGCAAGAGCAGAGGATCAAACATTTTCTTAATGAGGGTCAGGATGATCCCCATTTCAAAGAGAGAGAAAGTGAGGCACCAGGTGGGAGAGTGACCTGGCCAGGATCACGTTACCACTCAGTGGCAGGGCTGCAGTACAACCTGTTCCCTGCTCTCATAACTGGACCCTGCTGCCCGTCCTGTATGACCACTCCAGCCATCCTCTCCCATAGGCCATCCCCACCACTCTCCAATACCATAATGGAAGCAGGCTTGTAACAGAGTTCACTCACCGATAGGTGCCCCTTCCTGGCCAGGCCTGGCGTCACAGCTTTCTTGCTGGGCTAGCACCCCCACCGATAGTCGCTAAGGTGCTCTGGCAGTTTTTTGGCTGGGAACTCAGCCCTTCAGCCAGGTGACCGTCTTTTAGTCCACTCCTTCCTGGGTCACGCTCATCCCAAACTAAAAGTCCAAAAATGTCTAACAGAAACAAGGTCTTCCGTCCCTTTGGGGGCACTTCCTCAGCCTGACTTTGGCTCGGCCTTGCAGGCCTTGGTAGTCCTTACTATGGCCTTGTACGTCCCCTTCCTTAGAGACCATGGGAGAACCAGTCCTACCCTTGTACAGCCTACGCGCACAGCGTCTCCAGCTCCACTGCCAGCTCGCTCACCAGAATTAAGAGGCAATCCTTCTCTTCTGCAGTATCCCAATGCTCTTCCTGTAGCCACTCATTCTCATTAACGGCTGCTTGCAGAGCCTTGTTCTGAAGCCATTAGCTTCTCCTGTAGACTTTTTGCTACTGCCGCTGCATTCGCCAAAACCTTTTCCGTCAGGGTCTGAGAACCCACCATGGACTGCTCCACCCTTGTGTTTGTCCCTACTTCAGTCTGCTTCATCACGGTGCCAACCATTTTGTCCTGACAGGGTGTGTTGGTGGAGGGTCTGCAAGATCCACGGCCATCTCTGCCACCTCCACGTTGCCTGCCTCAGGGTTTGTGTCTGAGGACACCTTCTCCTTTCTTTCTACCTTCTTGGGGCCCTGGCCCCTCCTTTTGCCACTCAGCAATTTCCTAAGCAGGCTGTGTCTTTTGGTATGGCCTGCTTCTCTGCACCCAAAACAAAGAACTCTTGTCCCTAACTTGGCATTAGGCCACGCTTGTACACTTTCTCATGCCCTGCTCTCCTGGGCTAACCTTCTCAGCACAGCCCAGGCATGCTCTCCGTGTCTGCTCTTTTTCTCCATGGGCACAGCAGATGCTGGGTTGATTTCCCTTTGCAGGATCTCTCACAGGTATTGCTGCTGCTGCTTCTGTAGCTCCGTCTGCACTTCCTTCTGCTTCTGTTGGTTTTCTAGGAGCTGCTGGAAAAACCCCTAGACCTGCTTTGGCTGCTTAACCAGTCCCTGGAACTGAAGTGGGAAATCCAGGGACCAGCTCGGACCCTCGATATACCCGCTTGGGAGGACAGACCTTCCTTCAGCAACCAAGACTTCCATCAGCCTTCATGGATCACAGGGGGAATTCAATCCTCCTGACTATGCCAATCATAAACGAATCTACTCATCATTATGTGCCCTGCCCCGGCGGCCAGACATGGCATCACAGCTTTCTCGCTGGGCTAGTGTCCCCCATCCATGGTCGCTCCAGCACCATCGCAGTTTCTCTGCCTCGTAACTCAGCTGCCGGCCAGGTCACCACCTTTAGTCCACTCTTCTGGGGCCCAGCTTTTCTCACACCAAAAAAGTCCAAGAGGTCTTCCCACAGAAAGAAATCCTTCTGCCCTCACTGGGGTTCTGGCTCAGCCTGCAGCCCCCTTGCTGGGCTTGGAACCCTCTCCGGCTGTGTGTGTACGCCCCCTTCTTTGGGGCCAGTAGGAGTACCCAGTCTCACCCTGACATTGGTAGCAGCCCAGGGCCCTGTACCTGGCAGGTAGGTCTGCTCCTTTCTCTTTGCTGCAGTTTTCCCTGGGCATTTCCTACCTCTCTTTTCAAGTTCCCCTCTAGGTTTTCCTTGCTGCTCGGAACTTCCTACCTCGTTCTCATTCCTGTTCATACCCCAGCTGGGCTGTATCACCACTGAAGTCTGGCTCTTTAGGGGGAGGTACATGGTCCCTCTCAGGTAGGGCTCATTCTGTAATCAGCTTGGCTAAGCCCCAGGCTGTGCAGCCCAGGGAAAGCACCTTGTTACAGGCCTGCTCTGCCCACTCCGACTGTTACTGGGCTGGGGTCCTTGCTCCCCATTTCAGATCTGGTTTCCAGAGGGGCTGAGTACACACAGTCCCCACTGCCTGGAACTGGAGTTTGCTTGTTCTGATGACTCTGACATTCAGGCCCTTCATCATTCAGAGGCTGACAGGTGTGGTGAGGGGGCTGGAGAAACCCCACTGCTGAGCGGAAGGATGTCAAAGAGTTGGGATTCTGGGAGCTGATGGGTTCATTTGCCCTGCTGTGGAAGTGGAGCTGGAGACCAGAGATGCCATGTGAATGAGACTAACTGATGCTCTCTTCATGCCCGAGGGGCTGGAGCCTCCTGCCGGAAATGCTCTCAGGAGTTCAGGTTCGAGGACATCTCTGGGGAGCCCCTTCCTAGGAAGAAAACCAGGATGGAACAATGATGGAGACATCTCTGTCCCAGAGCTGGGAGCCAGGGACAGGAGAAGCTCCCAGCCAAGCTATGCATCGGGGATCCCATTTCTCCCCCAAGAGACCCACACGCCCCAAGGAGTAAATGGCTCTTACCTCCACGAGGGAGCGGGGTCTTCCCTCTCAGCCTCTTTGAGAGCCAGCATTGCTGCTTTGATGGGACGAGGTGACCTGTCCCCACTGCCCCCTGAGGTGGCTCATCTGCAGGATGCGCCCATCTGGGAGGCTGTGCCAGATCCCCGGGCCTGGAAGACAGCTGGGAAGGAGGCTCCTATTCATTTCACACCCAGAGACCCCATAGAAGGGCCAAGGGAGAATAAAGGCAGGAAAGCTAGCCCTGAGCCTCTGTCCCACCCCCACCTCCTTAAAAGTGGAGCTTTCCAAGCTTCAGTGGGCTAGGGGCTGTGGCCCTGACACAAGGGCCCTTCTGCACCATATGGGGCAGGGAGAGCTCTGCCTGGGAGCAGGGGGAATGGGATGGGTGTAGACCAAGGAATGGGGGGAGGAGAATGGGTGTGAGGGAAAGACTTCCTGCCCCAGATGAAGGAATTTAGGGGCAGAGGAAAGGACCCTGCTCCACAGAGAGGGGAGAGAGTTTCTGTGAGTGCCAGGGGGCTCCATTTCCCCTTCCACTAGCTCCCCATTTACAGGGAGCCAGAGCAGTACCTGCAGCAGGGTGCAGGAGTTGCTGGTGGCCTCTGAGGCACAGCCCCTGGAGCGCCTCAGGCACCTGGTGCAAGTGGCAGATGATGCCAAGCTGGCGCATCACGTTCGCCGTGACATCCTCCTGCTGCAAGGGAACGAGAACCTGTCAGAGACTCAGACGCCCCCGAGGAATCAGGGGGAATTAAAGGCACCTGGAACCAGCAGCATTTCCACCCAGCACCTGCCCACCTCTGAGGGATGGATTCACCCTCCTGACCCCCAGAATGGGTCTTGTCATTCTTTATAGTGACTTCCAGTGCCAATCCCCCTCCTTGTAGGGTGAGCTCCTGCCACCTCCCCCTCAGTGCCCCTGACAGGTGTTTCACCTCCAATCCGCAGCTCAAGTTCTCAGAACCCTCTCCTCCACCCCCACCCAGGTAGGGCAGGGAGGGGGCTCTAGAGCGGGGTGGGAGGGGACGGGACAGGAGGGATTCTGGCAGCAGTGAAGTGGGGTGTGGGGAGGTTGAGACCTTTCCCCAAGTCATCCCAGCCACTAATGCTGAAACCGCAGGATGGCAGCCCCAGTCAATGGGGCAGATCAGCAGCCCCTGCTGACTGAATCCTCCCGTTCTCTCTAGAGGGGGCCCAGCCCTGCCAGCAGCAGGACAAGCTTCCCCCGCCCATGTGCCTCAGCCCTGCCTGGTCAGTCGCCATCACCCGTCAGTCCTTGACCTCCCAGGCTGCCAGTGATGGGAGCAACTCTGGGTGGTGGCTTGGGTGACACGGCCACTAGGCCACTGAGAACTGGGTGCAGCCCTGTGGGACAGGAGAGGCTCGCAGAAGGCACTTAGAAGACTCTGCTGCCCTTCCCAGGGGCGACAGCACCATGTCCTAAGAACATAAGTCTGTGATGAGGTAATGCTTGTCATTAATTAGCCTTGCTAAAGAGCTGGGTTGGAGCTGCTCAGGGGACAAGCTGGCTCCCTCCTGCTCATGTAGGTGAATTCATCTCCCTTCCCAGTAGCACCTGCTCTCACTCTCATTCCCCATCAGACTCCTCGCTGCCAGGCCAGCGAATGGCCATAGGAATGAGGCCAGGGCCCTTCCCCAATCTCCTGAGTCTAATCCTGCTGTTTACCTTGTCCCCCCTGTGCTGCTGGGCTTCCCCCAGGAGGGAGTAGGTGAGGAGCAGCCCAGCCTGGCTGACACGCAGCAGGGGGTCGTGGATGGTCAGCACTGCCGTCCGGAGGAAGGATCTTTTCTGCCCCTTGAAGAAGAATTTTCTGAAGACCTAAAACCAACAGGACGTGAGGCATTAGCTGATTGCCCAGAACCAGGCTCCAAATCCTGGGGCTAGAACGGTATCTCCGTCTAGTGGCCCCAGGAGGCAGCCACTGCAGGGGACCCAGCAACCCCCACTCCCTGAGCTGTCTCATGCCCTGGCAGAGTGTCCTTACCTCCCCCACCCTGGCTGTGCTCCTATAGCCCAGGAGCCTGCTGTCCTGGTGCCAGTCCCAGCACCACAGGTCTTCGGCCTCATGGATGGTCAGCCCTGGGAAAGAGACACACATTTGTCATTCTGGTTGTAGTGCTTGTGTCCTTCCAATCCCATTGGTGGCTGCACAGTGGGCAGAGTCCTCGCTTCACGCCTGGCCCAACAGGATTGCAGGGGGTGCTGTGTAGAATATAGAGAGAGACTCATCCTCCAGCCGGGGTCAGTCAGAGAAATTGGCTGGGGTCCCAGTCTCATTCTTCTATCCGGTGCCATTTCCCAGCTGGGTTCCTTACCCCTCTGGTGCAGCAGCAGCTGGTAGAGCCGGTAAACCCCCTCCCTGGCCTGCCAGCTGATGTCCTTGGCTGCGTCACCGATGAACAGAGCCAGCTGTGCCACGTGGTGACCCATCCTGGGGAATTCTTCTGAGTTCTAATGGAAGGGAGAGGAGAGAGGAGAGTCCATCTGCATTTTCCTGTCAGCTCCCAGTCCCCACCAGCCAGGACTCTACTTCCCCTCAGCCCCTCTGCAGGAGATGCTAGAGGATTGGAGCTAGAGCTAGACCCTTAATTTTCTCTGCCCGGAAGGGTACCTGGAGCACAGGGATGTGGGCAGGGCCCTCTATGAGGATTTGCTTCCCCAGCTGCTCCAGGATGACAGGAAGGCATGAATCTGGAGGATGGTCCCCTTAAAAGCCCAGAGTCACCACTGAACCAGGACAAGAAGAACTTGACTCAAGCCAATCTCATTCTCTGCTCTGCCTCTGCCTCCCCAAGAGGAACACTCCTAACTCACAGCCCCTGCAGCAGCAAATCCTACAGCTCGTCGGAGCCAGCCTACCTATGCCTGGAGTCAGGAAGCTGGGGTCAGAGGCCACTTACGTCAAATTCAGGGAGGGTGATGGCTCCATCCCTCTCTTCAAGCTCTGGCTTGAAGTTCCAGCTCCTTCCTCTAATCTTCAAGGATGAAGGGCCTGATACTGCATTGCACTGACTGCCCTGACCAAGGACGGCCCACCGGGGGCCCAGCTAAGAGGACAGACTGGAAAATGGATCTAAGAGTTAAGGTAAAATTGCCCCCACCCCTCTCATGGGGCTCACCTCCAAGATGTAGTGGAGCCTGTCGGTGTCTGGGGACTCTGCCAGCAGGTTCCCCAGCATGGCAACCAGGAGGTCTGGCAAGACCCTATGCAGATCCTGCAAAGCAAGGTAGAGTCATGGGTCAGATTTAGGGAAACTGGGGCTACACCTGCCACAGGATGGGAAGAGGGGTCTCTGGGAAGTACTGGTGAGACCCCCAAACACATATCCTGGCCTCTCTCATTCACATCCCACTGCAGGCAATTAGCAAGGATTCGTGGCAGGATGACAGCTGGCTCTTCAATCCATGACCTTAGCTAGGGTTACCATCCATCCATATTTTCCCGGACATGTCCGGCTTTTGCGTCTCTAAATAGCCGTCCGGGAGGAACTGGTAACAAGGTTAAAATGTCCAGGGTTTGTTTCTCCCTCGCCTCCCTCCCTCCCGTCCATGCAGAGTGCAGCTGCTGATTGGGCGGCTGGGCCAGTTGAGCTGCTCCCATTGGCCTCCAGCAGCCAGAGCCCTCCCCTGCTCCCCCCTCCCTCTGTCTGCAGCCCTGTGTAACACACAAACCGACCCACCGGGCAGCGTGATTTGCAAACACATGGAGCCAGAATGGTAAGGGGAGTCGGGGGGGGGGGGGACAGTCAGGGAGGGGGGAAGTGTTGGATGGGGCCCCGGCCTCCACCTGCCACCCCCCCCCCCACGCGTCCCCGCCCCATGACCGCCCCCCGCCTGCCTCTCCCTTGCTTGCTTGTACTGCTAGAGCCAGCAGCAACTGCTGTCTGCTGCCCCTGGGTCCTAGCATCCCCCATCCACTAATGGCAAGCCAGGCTGCCCTTACCCTGTCCTTCCGCCCTAGCCCTGAGCCTCTCCAACGCCCCAAACCCCTCAGCCCCAGCCCTCATCCCCCCGCACCCTAATCCTCTGCCCCAGCCCTGAGCCCCCTCCTGCATCATGAACCTCCATCCTCAGACCCACAGCCCTCACCCCTGCATCCCCTCCTATCCCCAAACTCCCTCCCAAAGCCTGCACCCCCTCCCTTTGCACCGCCTCCCACCCCCAAACTCCATCCCAAAGCCTGCACCCCTCACCCCCTCCTGCACACCCACCCCCTGCCCCAGCCCGGGGCCTGCACCCAGCACCCAAACTCTATCCCAGAACCTGCACCCTGCACCCTTCCTGCACCCTAATCCCCAGCCCAGGACCTGCACCCCAGACCTCCTCCCCCCACCCAACCCCCATCCCAGAGCCTTAGGCAGGTGGGGGGGCGGTTCTGGGCACCACCAAAATTTCTACAACCCTGCCACCAGCAGGGGGCAGTCAGGGGACAAGAAGCAGGGGGGTTGGACTTCTGAGGGGGGCAGTCAGGGGGTGGGAAGTGGGAAGGAGTGGATGGGGCGGGACTAGGGTGGGGCTTTCCCCCCCAGTGTCCTCTTTTTTGATTGTGGAAATATGGTAACCCTACCTTAGCATGACCTACCTGGACTTGGGTGGTGTCCTTCTCTGTTCCCAGGGTGAAGACGGCATGCAGGGCAGCTTGCAGGAGGTGAGTCTCCAGCTATGGCTCCAGGGCAGGTGTCATGGTGCTGGCAAGAGAGAGGAGCCAGTATTAGACTGTGCAGTGCCGGGGTGCGACTGGCACCAACATGGACGTGAAACTGCAGGAAATAGGCACAGGCTGGTGAGAATGGAAACTGAGGCACCGAGCCAGGGAATGACAAGGCCAAGGTTTCCCAGACAGACAGTGGCAGGGCAGGAATAGCGTCTGTTCCCTGGACCCTGCTGCCCCTCCTGTATC